>NW_012108697.1:1634628-1673262 GCF_000951045.1 Mandrillus leucophaeus
TCCTTCCTTCCTTCCTTCCTTCCCTCCCTCCGTCCCTCCCTCCTTCCTTCCTTCCTTCCTTCTTTCCCTTCTCTCTCTTTCTTTTTTTCTTCTTTTTTTCTTTGTGAGATAGTCTCACACTGTCACCCAGGCTGCAGTGCAGTGGCATGCCATCTCCGCTCACTGCAAGCTCTGACTCCTGGGTTCACGCCATTCTCCTGCCTCAGCCTCCAGAGTAGCTGGGACTACAGCTACTCTTTCCTTTTCTTTCTCTCACTCTCTCTCCTTCCTTCCTTCCTTCCTTCCTTCCTTCCTTCCTTCCTTCCTTCCTTCCTCCCTCTCTCCCTCCCTCCCTCCTCTCCCTCCCTCCCTCCTTCCCTTCCTTCCTTCTCTCTCTCTCTTTTTCAAAACCACAAAAGCTCTGAGCATGGCTTTTAGTTCATGAGCAGTACCACAATGTTCTGTGTAATAAGCAAAATAAATAAGTAAGAGAAATGTGTTTTTCTGAGAACAATCTAACCCATGTAGTGGAACAGAAGGAACAGAGGCTGGATCTGGGTATAAGTCCTAACTCGCCTCTTGCTAGTTGTATGTCTTTATCACACTTCATTTTTCTGATATTTGATTATTTCATCAGCAGAATGGAAAAGACATTTCTTCCTTCCTAGGCCTATAATGTGGAATGAATGAGCCAATGTATGTAGGACTCTTGCATGGTGCCTGGCATTTAGTACTTAATAAATAGTATTTATTATCATAAAAATTTGTGTTATAAGTGCTGTATCTCTAAGAGACATCTTTCCATCAGTGATTGCATATCACATTATATAATACGCCATACAGCCATACAGCCACCAGTAGTCAGCTCGATAAAAGCCAACATTTATCATCCACATTGTCACCAAAAAATTGATGTGAGGCACTCACCATGTAGAATTACAACTTGCTCACTTGTTTGCGAGTTCTGTAAGCAGTGGGAAATTAAAAGTGTGTGTGTGTACGTCAGTGTAAATCTGTTAGGAAAATGCACCATAAAGAATGACATCATTTGGTTTGAAGGCTAAGAAGATTTGGTCAGCAGACGCATGCAGTAGCTCAAGGGAGATACTGGGACTCTGGCCAATAACTTCTGACCTACAGACAGAGAAGAAACTCTGGGAACTGAAAGGTCTCTTATCACATTTTAATTCAAAAAATAAAATCTTACACTCCAGAGCCAGAATCTATAAATGGAATAAGATATCAGGAAGAGTAGTGTTCAATGACAAATAGTGCACTTGGCAAAGAGCATTCCACATGTGGCATCAGAGACCCAAGGAACTCTTTCCCCAGGTATTTCTCCAAGCTTACCATCAAAACAGATGGATGGCAGGAACTTAATGCTGTGCATTGATAGGACAATCTCAATGCCAGGAAACTTTGACATACAGGAGCTTAAAAATGGGGAGACCTATTGACTGATTGGTTCATCCATCCATCCATCCATGCACCCACCCATCCATTCATTTCTATTCATCCATTCAACCAACATTAATTGAATGCACGCTCTTTGCCAGGCTTTGGCTAAGAGGCCAAAGCTACAAAGAAGAAAAGGCTCAATTCTATTTCTCAAGGATCTTACAAAGAACTGGATAGGCGGACACAGTCAAAAAAAGATATGCTCAAAATTTGGTGAGTTACACTTGGGCTGGGTATACAGCCGACTTTTAATAAATACTGTGTGAAAACAATAACAATAAAACACAGATCTGTGGCGAGAGATGCCATTTCCAGCTCTCTCTTGATAATTTTATTTGAGGGTAAAGGACTTTTAGTAGCCTGGGGGGAAAAGAGCTGCACCAAGTAGGTAGCTCTTGTCTCTCTTTCCAGCCCACGTTCATCACCTCTGGAGAAAATGACTCCTGTGGCTTGAAGCCTTTAATGGAGCCAGTTCTCCCCCACAGGCTGTGTTCACTTCAAGAGAGGGAGGGTTATTTACTGCATGCCTCATCACTGACGATCTGCATGGAGAGCACACTGGAGTCACATTCACTTTCAGCCGCTGAGTGGCCTGGACAGGAGCCATCTGTGTGCACTCTTCCTTTATCTCGTATGTGTGTCGGGGGTCGCCAGGAGTGCATTTTAAAAAGAAATACTTGGAAAAGTTAACAAAACAGCACCAAATGTGATTCCCAGTTCAATATCAAGTTGCCATTTGTTGTTCATTTTAGTTTGTATTTTGTGTGTTTTGCCAAGGACTCATGTATGCTTTGCTTTTTTTGAATTAGGATTACAGATTACATGGAAACTCTGGTGACAATTTAAAAAAAATTGAATGCAACACCTGTCTGTTTTAAACATTAGCAACGCTGAAGTTGGTTTTCATATAACTGTGAGCTATAACTTTCACCTACTTGGAATTGGTTTGTAGTTTTGACATGAACTGATGAGAGCTAGAATATTGCTAAGTCTCTGCCCGCTCTCCAGCCCCAGTTTGGATTTGAGGGATTCTGGAGGTTTGTGATTTGAAAGTAATCATTGTAGAACACATCATCATTAATCAAATTACTGAGACCACAGTGTACAGGGTGTTCCATTCCCAGCTTTTGGGAATCATCCCATCAATTCTAATCTGGCTATTGTCACTAGGGTAGACAAAGAATCAATCAAATCAACAAGTATTTATCCAGAGCTTAGTACGCACTTAGCACAGTTCCAGGGTACTATTCGGAGGGGGGTTGCAGAGGGTAGAAGATGTGTGAGACACATTCCTTCATTATCTGAGCAAGCAAGGAGGAAAATGGTAATCGTTTCTTCAAAATGCTGCCTGCCTTGATCATCAGCTTTGAATAGCCGTATGATATCAAGTTGCAAGGTTGGAAATGTAACTGCTTTGTACTTTCAAAGTGAAATGAGTTGTTTGGGTAGAAAAAGCCCTCAAATTTATTGTACTGATCTGGTGTTTCCTTTTGACAGTTGCTGCTGATTTTGGCAGCATAGGAAGGACCCTACATCCTGTCTGCTGAGGAGCACAACAGTATAGAAAGGGCTTCAAAGGGATTATTTCCTCCCTGGCATCCCCATTGCTGAGTGAGTGGGCAAATGACCAGCAAGGCCCTGCTTGCCAGTTGGTATTGTGCCTCCTCATAAGGAAGCTGACCAGCAGGCAGATAGACAGACATTGATGTTCTGCCCGTGTTCCTGGAAAAGGGGGAAGCGACCAGGTTACATAATGGTCTGACTTTTTAGAGAAGTCCAGTTTTCCAAAAAATAAAGCCACAACTGTGAAGTAGAAGGGAAACTTTCTCCTGTACTGCCAGGAGGCATTTCAAAGCATCTATTTTTAACAGCTTAATTGAGGTACAATCTACATAGCAGAAAACTCATGCACTGTAAGTGCAAAGTTCACTAAGTTTCAGAAAATATATCCAGTTGTACAACCATCACTACAATTCAGTTTTAGAAAACTTCCAGTACCTCAAAACATTCCCTCCTTTGGTGTATTAGTCCGTTCTCATGCTGCTGATAAAGACACACCCGAGACTGGGTAATTTATAAAGAAAAAGAGATTTAATGGACTCACAGTTTCACATGGCTGGGGAGGCCTCACAATCGTGGCGGGAGGCAAAAGGCACGTCTTACATGGCAGCAGGCAAGAAAGAGAATGAGAATCAAGCGAAAGGGAAAACCCCTTACAAAACCATTAGATCTCTTGAGACTTATTCACTACCACAAGAATAGTATGGGGGAAACCGCTCCCATGATTCAACTCTCTCCCACTGGATCCCTCCTACCACACATGTGAATTATGGAAGCTACAATTCAAGATGAGATTTGAGTGGGGACACAGCCAAACCATATCACTAGGCTTGTTTGCAGTCATTCCCCACTCTCACTCGTGGGCCCAAGCAGCCATTGATCTGCCTTTTGTTTACAAAACTCATATGAATGGGATCATACAATATGTTGTCTTTTGTGTTTGGCTTCTTTCACTTAAGATAATGTTTTCAAAGTTCATCCATGTTGTTTCATGTATCAATACTTCATTTATTTTTATCACTGAGTAGTTCCATTGTATGGATGGACCACTTTGTTAATCCATTTCTCAGTGGATGGATGTTTAGCTTTTTCCCTTTTTTTAAAATTTTTTGCCATCACATCCACTGTCACTGATAATTTTAAGTAAGACATGACCCTAGAGTTCAAACGGAAAATTAACTACTTTCAATCTTGTTATGCATGTCACTACACTAGTTCTGAAAGATTGTTATATTAAATTCATGCAATATAAAGTACATTGGAAAGTAGGAAATTATCAAGTGGATATTTTGTCCAATCAAAACTTCAGTTATGCAGCATGAACAAGACCTTAGAGCCTTGAAATGAGCAAGCTTTCCCCAAAAGTGAAAGAAGTTTTTCCAAAGACAATCTGACTTTATTCTACCTTACCACATCTGCTTTCTCACTCTTGAAATACTCCCTTACTCTGGCTACCATGCAGTTTATCCATTCATGCATGCATTAATTCATTCATTCCTGTTTATTCCATAAATATTTAGTGGACATTTTCTCTGTGTTAAGGCAGGGTGCTAGGTGCTATAGTACATATAAAAAGAAATCAAACATGATCATAACTGGTTCTGTACAGATACCCAAGTCTGATCATAACTGGTTCTGTACAGATACCCAAGTCAGTTTTTTAAAGTACTTTTGACTGAGACTCACAGTAAAAAGTATGTATTACCTGTACATACATACATGAGACAAAAGTTTCATAAAATGATACTTCACATTACTGTATGTGATGCAGTGTTATTTTCTATCTTGTTTTAAAAAATACTTGATTGCAACCCACTGAACTGATTTTACCACCCACAAATGGGTTGCATCTTGCAATTTCAAAAAGTTTCACTAAAATATTAGTATTTCGGGATAAGGAAGAGAGGACAATGCTTACTACCTAGGAGGAACAGAGAACAAGAGGATTGTATGGGAGTTGATGGTGGGGGATATAAAGGGTCGGGGGAGGGCCTACTTAGTGATATAGGCCACTCAACTGCTCTGAAGCCCTGGTTAGTCTGTTTGCGTCAGGACTTGGAGCACTATCATCCCAGTGAAAAATTCTGTGTGTTGGCGGGTGCGGTGGCTGGTGCTGTAATCCCCGCACTTTGGGAGGCCTAGGCAGGCAGATGGCTTGAGCCCAGGAATCTGAGACCAGCCTGGGCAACATGGCAAAACGCTTTCTCTACTAAATATACATACATATATATATATATAAAATAGCTGGGTGTGGTGGAGTGCGCCTGTGGTCCCAGCTACTCAGGAAGCTGAGATGGGAGGATCACCTGAGCCTAAGAGGCAGAGGCTGCAGTGTGCCGAGATCACACCACTGCATTCCAACCTGGGTGGCAGAGTGAGACCCTGTCTCAAAAAAAGAGAAAAATCCTTTGTCTTGAAGAATCTAGGCCTCTGTTGCTCAGCAGAGGTGGGTGGCTGGAGAGCGGGGAGTCACCTAAATCGTTCTTGAGAAGAATTTTCTCTCCTTGTCTCAGCTAACAGAAAAAGCCCAACTTCATAAAGCAAATGTGCACTCATTTATTCTAAGTTTACTGACCTTGGTTTTGATTACTAGTCTCTTCAAGTAGCTGAAACTCATAAGAACTGAACAATCTTAATGACGCTCCCCAGAAGACAGGAAATTTCGACTGTGCGTCTCTGTCTTTCTGAATTGATCACTATCTTAGTCTTGCTTTTCTTTCCTCCTCGCCAGTATTTTCAACATTTCTTCTCTCACCTGTTTTCTCTCAGCTGTCTTTCTTTTTTTTCTTGAGACAGAGTCTCAGTCTGTCACCCAGGTTGGAGTGCAGTGGCATGATCTCGGCTCACTGCAACCTCCACCTCCCAGGTTCACGCCATTCTCCTGCCTCAGCCTCCTGAGCAGCTGGGACTACAGGTGCCCGCCACCACGTCCGGCTAATTTTTTGTATTTTTAGTAGAGTTGGGGTTTCACCATGTTAACCAGAATGGTCTCGATCTCCTGACCTCATGATCTGCCTGCCTCGGCCTCCCACAGTGCTGGGATTACAGGTGTGAGCCACTGTGCCTGGCCCTCCCAGCTGTCTTTCTTATGAAATAACTAAAAGTGGGCAGTATCACAAACAGCTCCTTTCAATAAAGGCCACTGAAATCTTTTAGATGGATTCTCTCCTTCCCTGAGCCTTAAGGAATAAACTCTGTGGCAGGGTCTTAGAACACAGGTAGCTTTTAGATAGGCAGGGGAGGGATTTAAAAAAACAAAACAAAACAAAACAAAACAAAAAACATTTACTGAGAGTTTGTGATTGACTAAGCATTTTACATGTTTTGCCCCATTTATTTCTCAAAATGATTCAATAACGTAGACACCCTTACCCATTTTCTGACATAGGCCATGGGACTCAGAGAGGCTAGGTAACTTGCCCGAGATCACAAAGCTGTTAAGTACTGGAGTTGAGATTCCAGCTTCTATCCTCTGCCTCTAAAGCATGTGAAGTTGGCGTTACCGATTCAGCAAACATTCACTGAGAATCTATGAGGTGGAGGAGATGAAGACACAAAAATGATGGCGACATCATCCCTGTCCAGAAGAGCTCGTGGGGTCATGGAGTGTGATCTGGAAACAGAGAGGAAGTCCTGGCAGCTGTGGGAAGCTGGTTTGGTTGAGCAGCGAGGGATACATTGAGGGGGTAGCAGTCTATTCTGTAGGAAGGGGGGAGCCCCTAGGGGTTTATGAGCAGGAGAGTCACTTGTTGGCAGCTCCATGCTGCAGCTGGCAGCAGGGGAGAAGTGCGGAGCATCTGGCTCAGGAAGGCAGCGGTGGGAAGGGAGAGAGGCATAAGGAGAACGTGAAAGGGAGCGAGACCAGATTTGGTAGCTGAATCTGTCTGGGCTTCAAAGCATCACATTTATTCTTCCAGTCAGCACTTCTACCGGGTGACTCCTCCCAGAGCCATCCAAGATGACCCTTTCTGAAAAGCCCCCAAGCTGTGGTTGCTCCTGAAATCTGCCTTTCGGAGAATCCCGTTGCTTCTTGCCCATGGCTGCTGCCGGATTTGGCTGAAGGTCTATTTCCTTGGGTATCCTGAACTCATTAGCGTGTACAACAAGTTGAAGTGCTCTCTACCACAACACATTATTTCACATTTTCCCCAGTTGCATTTGAGCTATTTTGGAGCCTGTGATTTTCCTCGCTTTGGTCCAAGTTACACGGTGCCGGCAGTTGTGCGGTCCAATCCCTGCAATATGTTCAGCCCATCTGCTACTGTTTCCCACAGTGTTTAGCTTTGAAAATCTTGGGTAAAGCCTTCCACGTTGGTGGATTCCCATTTTCAACATTTTCCTCTGGCTTTACTTTTTTTTTTCTCAAGATGGAGTCTCATCTTTCAAAAATGCAGGACTCAGACTAGAACTGCCCATGACTTTGACCTTGGTGGTTTCTGTCTCTCTATGGGTTTGATTGCTCAGCCCTTCCAGCCAAGGTTGTTTAGTGGCCTCTTAGCTTGCAGGAAAGAGGTGCAATGGTTGACACTCCGTAGTAGGAATGGTTAGGATTTTAAAGTTAAAAAAATTAGAAAAGCGCTCCAGAAATCTGGACCAGTTCTGCCTCTGAAAAATGGCATCGTGTGAAGAAACTTCTATTTTCCAGCCATGACAGACATCTGGAAAAGCCTGGGATTGGTAAATGAGAATGGGGTTCACTGACTGTGGAAGCTGGAGAAGCTGATTCAATTGTCTTCAGACCTCAGGTTCCTTGTTTGTAAAACGGGACAAAAATAGCAGCTGCCTTTTAGAAGGGTGCCATAGTGGAACAAGCTAGCATCAGTGTCTGGTGCAGGCTGGGCATGTCCTCGCATTTTTATCCTTTATTTGCATTTGTGTCTTTGGTTTGTCGGTCCCTTTCCCTCCTCTGAGGCAGAAGAGCACAGGGAATAAGAATGTGGCCTCTGGGGTCAGACTATGAAGGGTTTGATTCCTGGCCCTGCTTACTAACTGTGTGTGACTTGTTCATCTCAAATGTCCATGCCTCAGTCTGCCCAGAGGTAAAATGGGGTTGTCATGAGCCTTAAGTGGGCTGATCTTTCCAACTCTCTGAATCCCAGGAATCTTAGAAGCCACCAGTTGGTCAAGGAAGCAGGCCTTTGCTTATCATCTGTTGTTTTCCAGTTGCTTCTTCCTTCTCTCAGATGGAACATCTCTCAAAACTTGGAACCCAGTGACAGTGAGGTCTGCGGTCAGTCTTAGATTCTACATGGGACTTCTGAGAAAGCCAGGGCAATAGCCTGTCTCCAGTTTAGCTTCTCTTGCCGGGATGCATTCCCTACCACAGTTAAACTTTCAGGACAGGCTGGTTCTCCTAGAGGAAAAGAAGTTAGGTAACTTCATTTTTTTGTTATGGTAAAATAGACACAACATAAAATTTACCACCTTAGGGATATTCAAGTGCTCATTAAGGACATTCGTTAAGTATAAAGTGGCATTAAATACATTCACATTGTTGTGCAACAATTGCCAGCACCATATCCAGAACTTTTTCGTCTTCCCAAACTGGAACTCTGTACCCTTTAAATACTAACTTCCCATTTCTCCCCCTTTCCAGCCTAGGTAGGAGGTGTAACACCATTCTACCTCCATCTCTATAAATTTGACTACTCTAAATAGCTCGTACAAGTGGAATTGTATAGTATTTGTCCTTTCATGACTGACGTATTCCACTTGGCACAATGTCCTCAAAGTTCATCTATGTTGCAGCATGTGTCAAGAGTTCCTTCCTTTTTAAGGCAGAGTAATATTCCATTGTATGGATATACCATATTTTGTTTATTCATTCATCCCTTGATGAACATATGGATTGCTTCCACATCTTGGCTATTTTGAAAGTGTGGCTATGAACATCAATGTGCAAATATTTCTTTAAAGGCTCTGCTTTTATTTCTTTTGGCTATATACCCAGAAGTGGGACTGCTGGATCGAACAATAGTTCTATTTTTAATTTTTTGAGGAACTTCCATACTGTTTTCCAGAGTGGCTGCACCATTTTAGAATCCCATTAACAGTGCACAAGGGTTCCAATCTCTGCATATCCATGCCAACACTTATTTTCTATTTTTCTGATGATAGTAATCCTAAAGGGTGTGAGGTAATAACTCACTGTGATTTTAATTTGCATTTCTCTGATGATTAGTGATGTTGAACATCTTTTCATATGCTTGTTGGACACTTGTATGTCATCTTTGGAGAAATGTCTGTTCAAGTTATTTGCTCATTTTCAAATTGGGTTATTTGACTTTTTGTTGTTGAGTTATAGGAGTTCTTTACATATTCTGGATATTAAATACTTGTCAGGGATATGATCTGCAAATATTTTGTACCATTCTAAGGGTTGCCTTTTTGTTTCATTGATTGTGTCCTTTGATGCACAAAAGTTTTTAAGTTTGTTATAATCCCATGTGTCTATTTTTGCTAGGTAATTTCATTTTAAAACAAAAAGAAGTATGGTTACTTTTTTCTAATGTACATGTGATGCAGGTTTAGTATCTCTTATTTGAAATGCTTGGGACCCGAAGTGTTTTGAATTTTCAACTTTTGGATATTTTCATTATACTGAAGCATCCCAGATTCCAAAATCTGAAATCTGAAATGCTTCAATGAACATTTCCTTTGCACATCATGTGGGTACTCAAAAGTTTTGGGTTTTAAAGCATTTCAAATGGAGGATTTTTGGATTTGGGATGCTCAACTTGGTTCTAAATAAACTTTTAGATTTTAAGACCAATGGACCATATCTATGCTAATCACAGTAAGTCCTAACATCTGCATATCTTTTCATTTGGTTCAAGAGAAAAAATAGTCATGATGTTAATTTTAGAATAACCAGAAATTGAGGAGGAGGAGGAGTACAGAGGTTAAGCACGGCCTCTGTAGTCTGTCTGGGTTCTGGTCCCAGGTCCACCCGTTCCTAGCTATGTAATCTGAACAGTTTACCCAATGATGAGAATTAGGTGAGCTAAGTTTTGTAAAGTACTTGAGAGAGTACCTGGCACAAAGTAAGGATGTGCTTGGTAAACTGAGTCTATCACTCTTCTAATCCCATCCTGACCAGTGTTCACTGCTGTTCCAGTTTTCATTAAAAACAGAATGGGGGCAAAACTATAGAGACAGTAAGAAAAAAAAAAAGTGTTTGCCACTGGTTGCATCGGTGGGTGAGTGGGTGGGTGGGGCATGAACAGGTGAAGCACAGGGTATTTTAAGGGCAGTGAAACTCTTCTGCATGATAATGGTGGATACAGGGCATTATGCAATTGTCAAAACCCATAGGATGTGCAACACAAAGAATGAACCCTAAGCTATGGACTTTGGTCCATAATAATGTATTAATATTCGTTCACCAGGTATAATAAATGTATCTCACTAATGGAGGGTGTTAGTAATAGGGGAAATTATGTGATAGGAAAGGGATTATATGAGAATTCTCTGTACAACCTGCCTAATTTTTTGTAGACCTAAAACTGCTATAAAAACGAAAGCATATTATTCTTTTTGAAAAAAGGTGTGGTAATGAACTGAATACAAAATGCCATCCCACCCACCTCAGTTCCCCCATCCTACAAATTCTCTGAGTGTACCTGCCAGTAGGTGTTGTCTTCAGGTTTTCTCACTCTCTGACTGTCTCCCTTTTTGATTTTATCCTTCACAAGATTTTCCTCTTAAGATGACACAGAATGGAAATGGGATTTTGGTCAGCTCTATCACCATAGGACAAAGACAGAAAAGACTGTGCTCTCCTTTGGGAGTGACAAGCAGGCACTCTTCCACCTCTCCTTTCATGGGAACTAACGTGAACAGCATTTAAATAGATGTCCCATCCAGACATAAGGGGCCGGGATGAACAGTGAGAAAATTCGTGATTTATCCTTTACATTTCAGGATGTAATGTAGCCTCTTGCCCTAAGTATAAGGCGTTGTCACTTATTGTGTTCACCACGGGTCATCAATAGCCTGTAAATAATGATGAAAATTGAGTGTTTCACAAGTGTATTTGGGTTTCACATAGGCTGACTCTAGAGGCTGTGGGCTTACATCACCCTGCTGTTTGACTCCCACAGGTTCTGATTGCCCTAAAAGTAAGATGATTGCCTTCTTCCCTTTGAACCAAATGAAAAGATGAGAAGAGACTAGCTTGCATGTAGCACCAAGGAGACCAGCTAGCAGTAGGTTCACATGTAAGTGCTCTGAATCAAGCAAGTTTGCCTAGCTTAGCTCAGTATCCGGTCTTTGGAATGGAAGTGGAAATTGTCCCCGCATCGGGCACACCACTGTCACATCACCATCCAAAGGTGCCCTCTGAGCACGATAGCCATGTCATCCTGAAAGACAATACATCAAGTCAAGGGCAAATAATATCCAATGTCAAATGATCTCGGGGGTTTGAGACTTGGAAATAATAAGTAATGGGATATGAGACGGTTGAAAAGCTTTACATTTCTCCTCTGTGTGCTAAGCACAGCCATCATTGCCCACCCACGACATACCTTTATTTGAAGTGCTCCCCACCCACAGCCCTTGCTGAAATCAGGACCCAGCTTGGCAGTATTTGCCTTCAGTGACTGGCCCTATGACCACAGCTGATGGGGTCAGGAAAGGCTTCTGACCTCAGAGGACAAATTCCAAATGAAGGGACAGAGAAGCCTGAGTCTACTGGGGGACCCTGGAGCCCTGAGGTCATGTGAGGATGGATGAGGCCTGGGCTTGTGTCATGGGAAGCCAGCAGCTAAGGGTGGAGAGCAGGGATGCAGCTCTTGTCTGCCACTGGCGGGTGGGTTGGGGGAGCAGACGTGCAGGGAGAGGTGGAGACAGGACCACATAACCCCAGAGAGAGGGACAGGGACAGGGTAGCGACCTGACGCCTTTCCAGGTCCCTAGAGTCCCACGGAACTTCCCGTTTCAGGATCCCAGGAGGAGCCCCCTTTGCCTCATGATAACTCCCTTCTGAATTGTGCATTTTTGAGGAATCAGTGTTCTTGCCAACAAGTGCTCTGTGTGGAAAGCACCCTGCTGCTGGGTGTCTGTATGTCCCAAGCAAAGCAGCTTCCTCAAGCAACCCAATTAAAAAATAATGGACAGTTCTTCAGAAAAGATAGACAAATAGTCAATAAGCACATAGAAAGATGTTCAGCCTCATTAGTCATGAGGGAAACACAAATCAAAACCACAATGAGACACCACTTCACACCCATGAAGATGGCTACTATTAAAAAAAAAAAAAAGGGCCGGGTGCAGTGGCTCAAGCCTGTAATCCCAGCACTTTGAGAGGCCGAGGCAGGCAGATCACGAGGTCAGGAGATCGAGACCATCCTGGCTACCACAGTGAAACTCCGTCTCTACTAAAAATACAAAAACAAAATCAGCCAGGCATGGTGGCAGGTGCCTCTAGTCCCAGCTATTCGGGAGGCTGAGGCAGGAGAATGGCGTAAACCCAGGAGGCGGAGCTTGCAGTGAACCAAGATCAAGCCACTGCACTCCAGCCTGGGCGACAGAGCGAGGTTCTGTCTCAAAAAAAAAAAAAAAGGAAAATAGGCAAGAGTTGTCAAAGGATATGGACCCCTCATGCACTGCTGGTAGGAAAGGAGAATGATGCAGC
This sequence comes from Mandrillus leucophaeus, assembly GCF_000951045.1. Taxonomy (NCBI): domain Eukaryota; kingdom Metazoa; phylum Chordata; class Mammalia; order Primates; family Cercopithecidae; genus Mandrillus; species Mandrillus leucophaeus. The sequence goes on from NW_012108697.1 coordinate 1,647,263, forward strand.
TACTGTGGAAAATGGCTTGACAGTTCCTCAAAAAATTAAACTTAGAGTTATCATGTGATCCAGCAATTCCACTCCTAGGAATATACCCCAAAGAATCAAAAGCAGGGTCTCAAACAGGTACTTGCACACGAGTATTCGTTGCAGCATTTTTCACAATAGTCCCAAAGTGGAAGCAATCCAAATATCCATCAATAGGTAAATGGATGAACAAAATGTGATATACACGTAAAATGGGATAATATTCAGTCTTAAAAAGAAACGAAATTCTGATCCGTGCTGCAAACAGTCATCCTTGTGAAATAAGTAAAATAAGCCTGACATGAAGGAACAAATATGGTATGATTTCACTCATATGAGGTAGCTAGAATAAGACAACATTTTTTTTTTTTTTTTTTTGAGATGGCATTTCCCTCTTGTTTCCCAGGCTAGAGTGCAATGACTTAATCTCGGCTCACTGCGACCTCCATCTCCTGGTTTCAAGTGATTCTCCTGCCTCAGCCTCCTGAGTAGCTGGAATTACAGGTGCCCACCACCATGCCCAGGTAATTTTTGTATTTTTAGTAGAGACAAGGTTTCATCATGTTGACGAGGCTGATCTCGAACTCCTGACCTCAGGTGATCCTCCCACTTCGGCCTCCCAAAGTGCTGGGATTACAGGTGTGAGCCACTGTGCCCAGCCAAATGTAAAGAGACAGAAAGTAGAATGATGGTTAGCAGGAGCTAGGGAGAGCGGGAAGTGGGAGAATAGTTGTTTAATGGGTATAGAGTTTCTGTTTGGGATGATGAAAAAGTTCTGGAACAGGATAGTGGTGATGGTTGCACAACAACGTGACTGTACCTGATGGCACTGATTGTACACTTAAAAATGGTTAAAATGGTAAACGTCATATTATGTATGTTTTACCACTAATTAAACACATGAATAAATCAGGCTGGAGCCAACAGGCCCCCTTTCCCTTCTTCACCATTTTGCCGCAGTCACTCGTCCTGGGCATCTGGCATGCGCTGTCGTGCTTCATCAGGGATGTTTGTGCTGCAGCATCTATGTGAGGCTTGGTTACCCCTTAGAGGAAGCAAGTTGTTGACTGGCGTTATTTCAAGACCAGTTGGAATCTAGTCCTAAAATGTTGAGCAAAGATTGGCTGATTGTGTGCTTATTCAGTGGACAATGCCATCTCCAGAGCTCCCAGATCTAAATCCTTGGTGGATGAAGTCTTTTCAAACTCCTTCCTAAGTATGTGGTGCCATCATTTTTCTGACCATGTTAGCAATTTTATCCACACTGAACACAATGATTCCTCTGCCCTGGGTTGTTAAAAATAAGTGAGGAAGAATGTTCATGACAGAACCATTCATAATGACGAAAAGTCAAAAACAATCTGAAGGCCTAAGGTAGGGATATAGTTAAGTATGATACATTCATGGAATAGAATATTATGCATCCATTAAAAATCATGTTTCTAAGGATATTTATGATGTGGAGAAATGCTCACAATATAATATTAAGTGATTTTTCAGTAAGTGAAAAAGCAGGATACCAAATCGGATATTCATCGTGGTTCCAATTGTGTCATAACCATATCTGTATAGAAACTATAAAGACAAATGATACACTGTTAATGGTAATTATTTCAGAGCAGAAAAAGTATATGGAATTTTGTTCTTTTACACTTTTCTGTCTTTTTTTCTACAATGCGTGTTATTCTTATATTCAGGAAAATTCAATGTTATTAATTATTTTAAAAGAAAGTGAGGTGGGTTAGTTTTGGTGCAGAGAGGAAATCTAGCATAGCATTCCTGGGACTTTTGTTTAGGGATTTTAGATGTCCAGAGATCCTTGACCTTTGGCCCTTGACCCTGGACTGGGTCTTCAGTTGTCACAGGTGTTAAGAGCATGGCTGGCCGGGCACGGTGGCTCAAGCCTGTAATTCCAGCACTTTGGGAGGCCGAGACGGGTGGATCACGAGGTCAGGAGATCGAGACCATCCTGACTAAAACGGTGAAACCCCGTCTCTACTAAAAAATACAAAAAACTAGCTGGGTGAGGCGGCAGGCGCCTGTAGTCCTAGCTGCTCGGGAGGCTGAGTCAGGAGAATGGCCTGAACCCGGGAGGTGGAGCTTGCAGTGAGCTGCCACTGCACTCCAGCCTGGGCGACAGAGCAAGACTCCATCTCAAAAAAAAAAAAAAAAAAGAGCATGGCTGAGTGGCAGTCTCCAACTCACTGCTCCTCCCAGAGACCCCAGGTTGATGAATCATTTGTTTTGTTTGTCACTGATTCAAGATTGGAAATGCAGCCACCCGCTTCTTTTGCTGGAATATGTGTCTGAAGTTCAATTATTCATTGTCCTATTTACATTTTTTTCACTCTGCAGCTTTCCCTGCTTGTCATGTGTACCTGCTGCACTTCCAGAGCCCACCCTTGCTCACTGCTGTGTATCCAAAGTTGGGGCGCCCATCTTCCAATCCATCACCCACAGCAGCCCCCATTCTCCAGTGCCTTAGAGTTCCTGACAGCTTACTCAAAAACATCAGTGATTCATGCCTTGGAATTCCACTGCTTGTTTACCATCTACACAAAAATTATTTTGGGGAACTTGGAATTCATCGTCGTTTGAGTTTTACGGAAAGGAATACATTACTCTTCCTCCCCAATAAAATACGTTCCTAGTTTGCTATTGTATGGAATACTTAAACTACAAACAAAACAAAAGCTAGTGACACACTTCCTGGTGTTAACATAACAGACCAAAGGAAAGTTATTACTAAAGTTATTACCAAAGGAAAGTTAAGTCAGTCATTCAGTGCAAGTGGTATTTTATACCACTTAAAATGGCCATTTTCTTGGTGAGCACAGCACGACGATTCTAGGGGAATTGTTACATTTGTGTTTCCTAAATATAAACCCTGTCATTGGCCAATACATCTTGTCTTTTGAAATATTTGGAACATTTCTTATGATTTATGTGTCTTTTTTACTGCATGGATCGATGTGGGATTGTGCAACAATAATTTAGCTCAAGTTGTTAAAATCTGTAACCATGAAAGATACGCTTGCAACGACTCTGGGGAATATAATTTTGTTTGTTTGCTTGTTTTAACAATAATGACAATATGCTCTCTGGAATTCTTCCAAAAAAACACCGTGTGTAGGTAAAAAGCACCATCTTCTTTGGAGAGTTTGGAAACAAGTCACTTTCCTTTACCAAAATGGATGCAACCCAGGCCATTAAAATGATTGTCAACCTTGAATACAGAGACTCAACCAGGTTAAAATGTAAAATACTCCTATAGAAACACTTAGAGGAGTGAAACTTCAAAATACAAATGAATCTAGAACGCTTGCTACAGAGAGCAGCCAATGTCATCAAGCCCAGTTTTACCAGCACAATGTACCCTTGAGAGTCTTGTTTGACATTGTTGACTATTAAGACTGTTTGGACACAATTTTGGTTATTGTTGGTCGCAGCTCTGACATGGCATTAAACCAACAACATGCTTGGGCTGTCATTGTCTGAAGGTCAACTTCAGATCATACCAGAGAATTTAGTTACAGCTGAGTGGGTGACAGGAAGACATGGTCAAGACCACTCTGCCATGGTGATTGAACACCTCCATTGTAAGAACACAATTTTTAATCAAAGTGACATTTTATTCATAAGTGAGGAATAAATATAAATATTTTAAAATACAAAAGAAAAGGCTATCCAGTGGAGAGAGACCGTGAAATACCTGACAGGTCGAATGCTCTGTCTTCGGGAGGACACGGTCAGGCAAATCCTCAAAGGCGCAGAAAATGCCTAGCTTTTGTTTTAGACTAAACACATCCCCTTCAAATTCCTGTGTTAAAATACGAACCCCCAGAGTGATGATATTAGGAGAAGGGGCCTTTGTGAGGTAATTGGATCATGAGGGTAGAGCCCTCATGAATGGGACTGGTGCCCTTACAAAAGGAATTCCAGAGAACCTTCTTGCCCTCTTTCCTCCATATGAGGATACAATAAGTCGGCAGTGCAACCTAGAAGAGGGTGCTCACCAGAACTCAACCATGCTGGCACCCTGATCTCAGACTGCCAGCCACCAGAACTATGAGAAATTTCTGTTGTTTATAAGCCACCCAGTCTACAGTACTTTGTTATAGCAGTCCAACCTGACAAAGACAGCCTGAAAATGGCAAACTTCTTGGCTAATGTTAAAAGTCCACCCTAGAGGCAGGTCAAGGAAGGTAATTACAAATGAGCACATGAATAAAAGCCTCAGCAATGCGACCCACCAGTTTATAAACGTCAACTGTTTAATCAACTCTGTTAATTGATTTCATATCACTAAAAAAATCTAGGATGGGCATGGTGGCTCATGTCTGTAATCCCAGCACTTTTGGGAGGCTGAGGTAGGAGGATTGCTTGAGGCCAGGAGTTCAAGTCAAGCTTGGGCAACATAGTTAGACTCTATCTCTATAAAGTAATAATAATAATAAAATAAAAATAAACAAATATTTGTGATGGCATTTAACAACACAGTCTTGATTAAATTAACATCCTGAATCCTTCTCTAAAAATAGAAAGAAGGCTGGGCGTGGTGGCTCACACCTGTAATGCCAGCACTTTGGGAGGCCAAGGTGGGAGGATCACTTGAGCCCAGGAGCTTGAGGTTGCAGTGAGCTGTGATTGTGCCACTGCACTCCAGCCTGGGTGACAGAGCAAGATCCTGCCTCTAAAATAAATAAATAAATAAAAATTTAGGGACAGTAGGCTATAATTATTACTTTTAACAACTTTATTGAGATATAATTCACATACAACACAATTTACTCATTTAAAAAGTACAATTCAGTGGCTTTTAGTATATCACAGGGTTGCACAATCATTGCCACAATTATAGAATTTTCATCATAGCTGCAAGAAAGCCTGTATCCCTTAACCATTACTCCCTAATCCTCCCTGCCCTCCGTCACCTCCAGCCTTAAGGAACCACCAATCTACTTTATCTCTATAGGTTTGCCTATTCCAGAGATGTCATATAATAGAAATAATGTAATTGTGGTCCTTTGTCACTGGCTTCTTTCACTTAGCAGACTAAGTGCTCAAGGTTCATTCATGTGGCAGCATGTATCAGAACTTCATTTCTTTGTATTGCCGAATAATACTCTGTTATATAAATATACCACATATGCTTCATCCATTCATCAGTTGATAAACATATGGGCTGTCTCCACTTTTTGGCTATTATGAATAATAATGCTGAGGACATTTGCATACAAATCTTCCTGTGGATGTGTGTTTTTATTTCTGGTATATATCTGGGAGTGGAATTACTAAGTCCTGTGATAACTATATTTAATCTTTTGAGTAAAAGTAGCTTCTAATTATGATGTTAAAACTTTCTTAAATATTTGCTCCAACATATATTTACACATAATTCAAGAAGGCTGTCCTTCGAACCCTTGTTACAACTATAGTTCACCCTATTAAGGGAATAAATTCAGACACTCCTAAGACATACAAATCTCTCATTGTCCAGTGTCAGACTTTTTCTATATTGGTTTGGATTTACGTACATGACACTTTCTCCAAAATAAGGTGACATCTTGGGAATGATTTTTCTTGTAATAGCAACCCTGAGGGGAGCAGAGACAAAGGCGAGTAGAGACACTGAGATGTTGAGCTGCTTATACAAAGTCCTAGCAAGTGTGTGGTGGCTTTCTTGGCCAGGCGTAGGGGCTCATGCCTATAATCCCAGCACTTTGGGAGGCCGAGGCCTAGGTGGATCACCTGAAGTCGGAGTTTGAGACCAGCCTGGCCAACATGGTGAAATCCCATCTCTACTTAAAAAATACAAAAATTAGCTGGGCATGATGGCTGGCATCTGTAATCCCAGCTACTTGGGAGGCTGAAGCAGGAGAATCACTTGAACCCGGGAAGAGGAGGTTGCAGTGAGCCAAGATTGCACCGTTGCACCCCAGCCCAGGCAACAAGAGCAAAAACTCTGTCAAAACAAAGAAAAGAAAAGAAAGGAAAGAAAAAGCTTTCTTTTTGTGGGCATAGGTCCTTCTCATTTTTCCTTCTTAGGAATATTGACAGTGTTTGTGTGTCTGAAGCAAACAGGCATCCACTCTCTCAGGTAGATCGATGCAAACACTGTTTCAAACCAAAATGTTCTGAAATTTTCAGGAATGGGTATGTGTGCTATTCAAGTACCTTTGGGAAAATTTGAAATGAATACTTTTTATTCGTTTTAGGATCACACTCTTAGTTTTATATGTATTTTTCCTGTAAAAGCTTTTAATTATTCTCAAATTTTTATCTGAAAACCTTGCATCAAGGTCTGCTTTCCTATAAATCTTGGCACTTTATCCATTCATTCCATTCACTCATTCACTCAAAGTCATTTGTTTATTGAAAGCCAATGGGGGTTGCAAGGTAGTAAGAGAGAGGTTGAAAGAGAAATTTGATGGGTTTGGAAAGGTTGGCAGAAGTGGAACTTGCGGGGCTTTGCAGTTTGGTCGTAAGAGTTTTGGGTTTCATTCTAGATCCACTGGGAAGCCACAGATGGCCTTCAAGGAAGGAAGTGACGTGATATGTCTAAAAGATACCTCTGGAGTATTGGGGATGTTGAGTTTATTGCACCAGTCCAGAAAAGAGATGATGGTGGCTTGAATTAGGGAGGAAACAGTGCAGGTGGAGAGAAGAAGATGGATTGGGGATATATCTTAGAGGTAACCACAGAAGATGAGAGTGGAAGAGAAAAAGAGAGAATCAAGCCTGACTCCCAGGTTTCTGGTTCAGATATTGGGTGGATGGTGGTGCCTTTTACTAAAATGAGAAATACTAAGGAATAACTACTGTGCAGGAAAAACTCACAAGTTTGTTTTTGGATATATGATATCTAAGATGCTTGTAAGACATTCAAATAGAGATCTGTGCAAGCCAGGAAGAGTTCAAAGGTTTGGCTCAGGCAGGAGAAGCAAATTTGGGCATTTATGGCCTATGGCTGATACTTACAGCTGTGGGAATTCTAAGGTCCCCTAGAGAGACAATAGAGAGACGGGAGGAGAGGGCTCAAGGCTAAGCTTTGGTGGACTCCAGCATTTGGAAATTGAATGGAGGAAGAGGGTCTTGCAAAAGAAACTTGGGAGAGGCAGACATAGAGTGCAAGGAAAGCCAAGAATGTGAATGTCAAAGAAGCCAAGAAAAAAGAGTGTCTTCAGAGGAGGATAAGAAGCTAGAGGTCTTGACCAGCACAATTTCAGTGGAATGACAAAGTGAGAAGAGTAATAGCTGGATTATGGTGGGTTAAGGAGTAGAAAGGAGACAGATACAGTGAGCATGGGAACAATTCCTCTGAGAAGTTTGGATGAGAGGACCAGATAAATAAGGACATAGCAGGAAAGGGACACAAAGAGAGGTTTTCTTTAAGATTAGAGGTATGTCAACATGGCAAAACCCCATCTCTACTAAAAATACAAAAAATTAGCCAGGTGTGGTGGTGCGCACCTGTAGTCCCAGCTACTTGGGAGGCTCAGGCAGGAGAATCGCTTGAATCTGGGAGGCGGAGGTCACAGTGAGCTGAGATCAAGCCACTGCACTCCAGTCTGGTGACGGAGTGAGACTCCATGTCAAAAAAAATTACAGGTATGAATATACTTACACACTAATTTGGAAGAAGGAAGGGAGAGAGATGGTCATAGTAGCAAAGCCCTTGAGGAGGCAGGAGGAATGAGTGATCCAGGACACCTGTTGGCTGTTGGTAGCGTTTGGTCGTTGATAGGCAGGCGGACACTTGCTCAGTGGTAAGAGAAGAGAGGAAGGAGAAGGTTCAAATCAATGCAAACAGGCACACAGATTTAAGTTATTTCTGGCTAATTTTTTTTTTTTTTTTTTTTTTTTTTTGAGATGGAGCCTTACTTTCTTGCCTAGGCTGGAGGGCAGTGATGCAATCTCGGCTCACTGCAACCTCCGCCTCCCAGGTTCGAGTGATTCTTCTGCCTCAGCCTCCCAAGTAGCTGGGATTACAGGCACGCACCACCATGCCCAGCTAATTTGTTGTATCTTTAGTAGAGAGGGGGTTTCACCATGTCCGCCGGGCTCATCTTAAACTCCTGACCTCAGATGATCCATCCGCTTCGGCATCTCAAAGTACTGGGATTACAGGCATGAGTCATCAAGCCTGGCTATGTTTTTATTTTTTTAAATATATGTGAGGCAAGATTAGCAGTTGACAACTGGGGTGTAGAAATATCAGAGAGAACAAGATTTGGGAATAGTATCTTGTTCAGTGGGAAAATATGCTTACTAGAAAGAGAAAGAAACTATCAGGCTATATTGAGGACCACTGGAGATAATACATTTAAAGTGAATTACCCACTGACTGTGAGATGACTTTTGGTGGCACAAAACACAGGGTTAAATAATAGTGAATCTCAGAGTAAGAATACCATTCTTTTTCAATTCTCTTTCAGTTAATAAGGAGAAAGTCTCCATGTGGTATGAGTATGTCGATAGCATCTCTTGACTTCTGCTACTGTCTCTTTTTATTCAAGACAGAACAGGCTTCAGACTTGGAACCTTCCATCTGAAATTACATCAAGCAGGAATCTAGTAATACTCCTTTGCTTTCATGGTACTTAATTTTTTAGGACTGTTACATTTCTGCCAAGTGATACTGGTTTTTCATTTATGTTAATAATATGCAATTTCTTTTAAAAAATAGAACTGAGTTTGCCAAGTGAGGAAATATAAAGAGAAATTCGGAGCTGGGCGTGGTGGCATGTGCTTGTAATCCCAGCTACTGGGAAAGTGGAGTGGGGAGGACCTCTTGAGTCTGGGAGTCAGAGACCAGCCTGGGCTATAAAGTGAGACCCCATCTGGGAAAAAAAAAAAAAAATCTTTGGTTAATAATAGAGTAAGGAGCCAAGCACGGTGGCTCACACCTGCAATCCCAGCACTTTGGGAGGCTGAGGTGGGCGGATCACTTGAGGTCAGGAGTTCGAGACTAGCCTGGCCAACGTGCTGAAACTCCATCTCCACTAAAGATACAAAAATTAGCCGGGCATGGTGGCACATACCTGTAATCTCAGCTACCGGGAGGCTGAGGCATGAGAATCACCTGAACCCGGAAGGTGGAGGTTGCAGTGAGCCGAGATCACACCACTGCACTCCAGCCTGGGTAACAGAGTGAAACCCCATCTCAAAAACAAAACAAAACAAACAAACAAAAAGGCATAGGGAGTACTGGGACATGACCAAAATGGTGACAGCAGCATAGAGAAGATGAGATGCTGGGACACACAGCAGTACCTTGTGTGGTCTGTTCTGATTTTCATCAGGGCAAAATACGGTTGGCTTTTTTCTCTCCTGTACGTCACTCGCATAGAGAAGATGGGGTATTGGGACACACTGCAGTACCTCATGTGGCCTGTTGTGATTTTTATCAGGGCAATACAGTTAGCTTTTTTCTCTCCTGTAAGTTACTCTCAAAGACATGAGACTCAGAGGCTTTGAGGTGAGATGCACAGCCCTGTGGGGTAGGTACCACACAGATGAATTAGGAGTCCAATGTTTCAGGAGCCACCACATGGGCCAATCCAGTGACAAGTGTTTGAGTTGGGTGACAGGGAGACCCCAGGCGGAAGAGCAGGTGGTTGTACTGCATGCTCGGTGCCTACCCCTCCCCTGCCTGACAGCTGCTGCCCCTGTAACAGAGCCGTCCTGGCTGCCATCTGTACCCACCAGCTCTCTGCAGCGCTGTCATCCTGCCTGGAGTCTGTTCTCGTAGTATTCAGAGCGACCTGCCTGCTTTGCTGTGCGAGAGGGAAAGCTGGGAACACATCCTCAGTCAGTCCAACGTCATTCTCCTTACGCCTTTGTGAGGGCCTGGACACAACCATTGGATGAATCCAACACTCAAATATTCCCAGTCAGTGGTGCCTTAAGGCTTCCTAATTCTCAATTTTACTTCCTAAATTGAGAGTGTGCCTTTCCTGGTAGAAGAAGGAGAAAGGTCTCTCTTCTTCCTTGTCTTCTACGTTTCCAACTACATATGTGGACTTGCCTCTAGCAGTGCAGTATCTTGTACTAACTCCCCAATTGGCCTGGGACTGTCCACCTTTTAAAACAGAAAGTCTCACATTCCAGGAACCCCTTCAATCTCGGGCAAACTGAGATGGTTGGTCACCCCAATCTTAGGTGGGGAGACAAGAGTATTGGTATTTCTCTTGGACACCAAAGAATGTTTGGATGATTGCGTCCAGAGAAACTGTGTTTTGACAAAGTCAAAGAGAATTAAATGATGTCCTCATTCAGATTTAGACCATGGTGAAAACATGAAAGCCGTGCCGTTTTTGTTAATATAAGTTATGTAATGCACTGAGAACAGGGTTTGTTGCATCAGCGGTGACTTTAATTGGGCTGAGCCAGGCAAATCCGCAAAGATCCATTCTTCCAGGCATGTTTATAAAACCTGCTGTGTTCGTAGTGAAACCCAAAACTCCAATCAACTTCCTACAGGTTTGCCTGTCTGCAAAACAGGTTATGCTTACCCAAAATATTTGGAATTTGAATGGTATGCTACCTTAAAATAATGCCAGCTACTGTGATAAACGACTCCAAAGTGTATAATTGCACAATGCAACAGAAGTTAATTTCTTGCTGACATAAAGTCCCAAACAGGCGTTCTTGATTGGCTGGCAATTCTACCCCGAGCAAGGCAGGGACCCAGGCTCCTCCCATTTTTTGGTGTCCCCAACATGTGGCTTCCAGGGTTGTCATAATTATCTGCATCAAACCAAAGGAAGGGTAAAGAATATACACAGTCACATACACAGGAGATTTGGAGGAAGGCAAGTTGGATGTGGCCACATCACCTACTCACATTCCACTGGTGATCTCAGTCACAGGCCACAGCCAGTGGCAAGGTGGTCTGAGATATGCTGTCCGCATGCTGCCTGGGAAGAAGAGGAAATGGGTTTGGTGAAAGCTAACAGTCTCTATCACAGATGGGTGTCTTGTGTCTTTCTCACTATAAAGCACAGACAGATTTAATCCTGAAGGCAAGAATCCTGAGACTGCAGACAGAGTGGGATTAGATTCTGGCTGATTCTCTTCTTCTTTCTAAACATAAGTCATCACACTTTCTAATCCTTGGAACATGTGAACACGTTACTTTACGTGGCCAAAAAACACTCTGCAGATGTGATCAAGTTAAGGATCTCGAGATGGAGAGATTATGCTTTATTATCCGAGCAGGCCCAATGTGATCACAAGGGTCTTTCTAAGAGGGAGGGAGGAGAATCGGAGAGAGCTGGAGATGTGCTGGTTCCTGAAGTCTTCTTAGTGCAAATGCCTGGTGCTTGGGCTGGGAACACTCCAACACTGAGAAACCAGAAGAGCAAGTAACCTTAGGGTATAGCCGAACTGCTGACATGGTGGTTCTGGTCTCCAAAGTGGGGTTACCAGATAAAATACACCCAATTAAAATCTAAATTTCAGAGAAATGACAGAAAATGTTTCAGTGTAAGTATGACCCATGCAATGTTTGTGATATACTACAAAATTATTTGTTTTTCTAAAATTTAAATTTAAATGAATGTCCTGTATTGTTATTTGCTAAACCTTGCAACCCTGTTCCAGAGGTGCATGTCCTGAAAGAGAATCAGGCAACAGCTCTATTGCCTTTTCTGGTTCAGTATTAGAAGTTGCATAGCATCCTTCTTCCTGCCTAGATAGAGGAGGGTCAATGTCACATTGTAGGAGAAGCCTATGGGATGAAACACACACACATATATTTATTCATGTGGCCACCTTTGGAAAATACAGTCTTTAGAGTAGTTAGTACCCTTTTGTAAATTTGAGAAAACTTAGGTACAAATGACTTGGTGAGGTGATATTGCCAATAAGTATGGAGTCAGGATGCAAATCCATGGCTGCTTGGAACCCAAATCAGTTTTTGAGCTCATGATAACTGAGAATGGGGAAAGTTTTGTAGTTAAACATGCATTCTAGACTTAGAGAAGCAGATTTCCCAAAGATCAGAGGATTTGGCCTCTGATAGGCCAGATGTTACATTCAGGGACTTTCAGATGAATGATGTCTCAAGAGAGTTGGGAAGCTCTCTGAAATGTCACTCTAAATCTGCCATTGCAAGTGATTCTGCTGTGGAAGAAAAGGGGAAGGGAGCTAATAAAACCAGGGACTGCATAGGAAATTCTCTGATGCTCTCAGATTTTAAAAGGGCAGGGACAAAAATGGGAAGGAAGAGCACTTAACCAAGGACAAATAGAAATTAGTGGCTGAGAATTGTAGGAATAGTAGCAGGAAGTGTTTACGCCCCAGAAGATCCGTGCGTGAACGTCCAGGAAACCAAGCAAGGGTTCAACTTACTGCTTGGGGTCAATGGTGCAACATTTATGGGCCCGAAAAGCAAGGAGCTCTTCCAAGGAAGGGACCTTGAAACTAAACCAGCCTCTGCAATGCAGGAGAGGATCAATTCATATTGGTTGAATGCATGAATGAACAAATATGTCTAGGAGGGAACTGAAGAGAGAGGCCACAGTAAGAAAACACTGAGTTCTCCCAGTGCAGGTCTATGGTGGAGTGAGATGCTCCGAGCACAGACTCGAAAGGAAAGAAGAGCAAAGTGGCCAAACATCAGCCTAATGTACAGAAGGAATGATTAATGACAATTGAAATGCGTTACTGGGCACAAATCACCCCCATTCTACTGCAGAATTAGCAAAAGAAGTTTTGACTGGGAAGCTTCTTTGCTTTGAAATCGTTAAAATGTTAAACAGAGACATGGGTTTTAAAGGACTGTTTTGCTTTAGTATGACTTAAAGAATCCTCTAATCCTGTATCTTTAAAATATGTATTTATTTATTATGTGAGACAGGGTCCCACTGTGTCACCCAGAGTGGCTCCCTGGCTCAAGACATCCTCCCACCTCAGCCTCCTGAGTAGCTGAGACTGTGGGTATGCACCACCATGCCCAGTTAGCTTCTTGTTTTTTGTAGAGATGGAGTCTTCCTATGTTGCCCAGGCTAGTCTCAAACTCCCAGGCTGAAGTGATTCTCCCACTTTGGCCTCCAAAAGTGTTGGGATTCCAGATGTGGGCCACCATGTCTGGCCCTGTATTTTCTTGGTAGGAAAAAACTTCAGTTCAATTTCCTGCTAGCCAGGTAATATCGAACATTAGCTTTTACTCAGATGTTCCTGGAGTTGAGTGTAATTTACTAACAGAAGCGATATCTTGTGACTATTTCAGTACTTATTACTAGGAAAAACAGGAAACTTTTTGTATGCAAAATGAACAGTATGATACAATAAGAGGTTTGCTTTTGGTTTGGTTGTGCTTTTAAAATTTGTTAATTGATAAAAAGTAACTTTGACTAGTGTAATCCATAAAAATGGTTTGATTTCCATTTACGGATTTTATGAATAAAATGCTAGAGTTTTCCATTATGCTGTTGTGAGATTTGCATTCAAAATGTCTGCAATTGAAACCATTTTAGTTTATTTAGGTATTCAGAAATCTGTTGACAGCCACCCAAATAAAAGACTTTTTTTTGAGACAAAGTCTTGCTCTGTTGCCCATGCTGGGGTGCAGTGGCGTGATCTCAGCTCACTGTAACCTCCACCTCCTGGGTTCAAGTGATTCTCCTGCCTCAGCCTGCTCAGTAGCTGGGATTACAGGCATGTGCCACCACACCCAGCTAAGTTTTGCATTTTTAGTAGAGATGGGGTTTCACCACGTTGGCCAGGCTGATCTCGAACTCCTGACCTCGTGATCTGCCCACCTCGGCCTCCCAAAGTGCCAGGATTAGAGGCGTGAGCCACCGCGCCTGACCAAAAAGAGACATTGAACACATTTATTTGATCATTACTTTTCGAATTCCTACCATGTGCAGGCTGTGTTCTAAGCACCGGAGAGACAGCAATGAATAGGATGGGGCCAATTAAACAAGTAACCAAATACTCTAAAAGAAAATATATATCTCATGGGTAATGCTTGCCATAAAGAAAATAAAACAGGTAAGAAGGCATGGGGTGGTTGCAGAGGCTTTTATTTAAGATACTGAGATAAGATTTTTATAAGGGGTGACATATGACCATAGATTAAATGATAAGAAGCCATCCATTCTGTATATAGTAAGTATAATAAAACAAATATTATCCCTATATCAAATCATTATGAAAGTCCATTTATTTAGTGAGTGAATGAATGAGTTAGTTCACAGGTTAGCCAGATGGTGAGCTGTGGGAGCTGATCAGCTAGTCCATGTGAGGCTGTTGTTTCTGCCTCTGAAGTCAGCAGGGCAGGCACATGGGGAGAGAAGTGAGGGAAGTGAGGACAGGGGTGAGCTCCAACCTCACTGATCCCTCAATGCCTTCAAGCCTCCACCCTTGCTGCACTTGGTCTAGGGGCTGAGCGTGTACCTGGCTGGGAGCCACAGGAGCTGAAGGAAGTGATCCTGTGGGAACCGGAGGAGCCGTGGCTCAGCTGCTGACCAACAGCACAAGCCAGTGGGGGAGTCTCAGCGTGCACGAGCTGCAACAGCACCTGGAACCCTGCAACGACCTTCCTCGCAAAAAGAAGGCGGCTGCTGCTGCGTTTCCATCTTCTAAATCTTGGGCACAATATCCTTGTGGGCCACGCCAACCTGGAACTGTGCAGGGAGGGGAATAGAAATGGAGCTCCAGCTTCGCTGAGTGGACACAACAGGAGCCCATCCCAGCTTGTTCTAGGAACAGCAAGATGCCCCGGGTGGCCCAGCACCCTCGTCTTTGCTCATGTCTTGTGTCCTTGGTGCTGATCTATTTAATACTATAGCCTGCCCTCCCATAGCCCCAACTCAATGCTTGCAGTCCCTATTAATCTTACTTTATTTTCCACAGCACTCATCACCTTCTTACATGCTATATAATTAATATCATGTCTATTGCTTGTTATTTATTTCTCAGCAGTAGAATGGAAGCTCCACAAGGGTATAAACAGGTTCCTGTTTTGTTCCATGATATATCCCAAACACCTAGAACAGCCCTGCCACATTGTAGGCCTTGAATACACACTGTGGAGTAAAAGAACCAACGTGGCAAAAGCAAAGAAAATAGGGAAAGTGTCAGGGTGTCAGGGATGAGCCTGGAGAAGTCAGCGGCCACCGAGTCAGGTAGCATAGACTATACTAAGTGTGTTGAGAAGCCTTTGGGAGGTTTTCGGCAGAGGAGTCAAGTGTTGTGTTTGATATTTTTAAAAGATAACTCTGGTAATGTGTAGGGGGTATATAGGAGACAGGTGAGCCTGGAAGCAGGAAATCCAGGCAGGAAATGGTTGCAATTGTCCAACTGGGATGAAGGTGGCTTGGTCTATGGTGATTGCAGAGAAGGGGAGGCAGGTGGTGAGATCCAGCATCTACTCTGATGGCCGAGCTATCAGCACTGCCAACGTGTTAGATGTAGAGGATGACGATAGCTCAGGGTTTTATCCTGAGCTCCTGTGTGAAACGGTGAATCCATTAGCAGAGATGAAGACTGGAAGAGAAGTAGGCTTAAGCACAGAAACTGAGATTTTCATTCACTAATTCAATGCATATTTACTGAGCTCCTCTTCTGTGCTGGGAATTGCGCTAGGTCTTGAGGATACACAGGTTAACAAGCTGGACTAAAATTCTTGCCCTCAGGAGATGACATTGCAGGGCAGGAGAGAATGACAAACAGGAGCATCAGTAGGAGACAGGAGGAGCAGACAAGGAAAGGGGAGAGGGCGAAGGAGGTTGTAATTTTAAGTTCAGTGGGCAAGGAAGGCCCCTTTAACCTTGGAGGAGGTGAGGGAGGACACTTGGTGAGAGAATTTCCCAGGCAGGTGGCATACCACGTTTGTCTATGGCAGAGCCTGTCCTTGGTAGACAGCAAGGAGACCAGCCTCAAGGGGAAGGGCCATAGGAAAGGAGGCCTGAGGAGTGACAGGGTGGGGGTGGGTGTAGACCAGACCATCTCATGGATCTGTATTTGGGGTGAGATGGGAAGCCACTGGAGGCAGAGGAGTGACATGAGCTGATGTAATGTTTCTGACACGCCCATTGGGCATCCCAGTGAAGACATCAAGGAAGAAGTTGGATGAGTCTGAAGTCCAGGGGAGAAATCATAGCTGCATTTTGGCACCATCAGTGTACCATGAAATTTAATGGCAAGGAACTAGATAAGGTCAACCAGAGAAACACTATAGATAGATAGCAAATAAAGGCAGCAAAAATCCAAGAAGTGTCAAACAAATACCCCAGACATCTATCAGATTCTTGGTTCTGCTTCTTTCCCATCAGGGAGCCACTATTGGGAACAATGGTTGATCTAATTCATATGCAATGCTCTGAGGGTTCATAGTGAAAGAGATTTACAAATTCAAGTTGCATATTACGTACACATGCATGTTGTAGCTCTTTATAAGAAAAGCTGTGACTATAAGTGGTGTCTGTGGGCAGATTAGCTGAGGAGAGCAAGAAGTGATCTAAGATTCTCAGCACACTTAGCTCCAGGTAAAGTTCAACTTTTGCTCCTGGAACCATAGGCAGTTGTTGGCAGAGTCCGTTGCTTTGTGTAATAAGGCCATTTAAGGTCACAGTCAGCTGGAAGCTTTTGATCAAAAAGTTCCCCTTCCCTGAGCACAGATGGTTGGATGCTAGCAGTGTTCTGGCAAACCAGCTCTGTGGGTGGGATGAGGTTGGGGAGGAGCTCTGATTTATAGTGATAGCTGATTTCCATGGTGTAAATACTTTATCGACAGCCAATTTCAAGTTAAGTCAATTTCAATGGTTTGACAACTGGCTCTCAAAATTCTAGCAATTTTCTTGGGCATTTAACAGCTGGCTCCAGCACACCAGCCTATTTCTTACCATAACCCATGGCAAGTCTACACTTTTAAAACTTTGATTACTGTGGCTTCTCAGATTTTCTCCACTCCCTGCGTCCACGACTATAGGTCGCATTGACAATGGCCAAATGCCCAGCACAATGACATTTATCTTTGGAATTGGGAGCTCCTCTCTGTTATAGTCTCTTTTAGCTATGACCCCAAGAAGACATCAGTAA
This sequence comes from Mandrillus leucophaeus, assembly GCF_000951045.1. Classification (NCBI taxonomy): domain Eukaryota; kingdom Metazoa; phylum Chordata; class Mammalia; order Primates; family Cercopithecidae; genus Mandrillus; species Mandrillus leucophaeus. The sequence continues at coordinate 1,664,336 of NW_012108697.1, forward strand.
TGTTTGCTGAACTGAACTACTGTTCTTGTCATTTCCTACTGCAGGATACTTATCCTCACTTGGGGTGAGCCATATATCTGCTTATACATGAGACTCCACATCATTAAATTATTTTGAAACCTTCTGTAGGGAGGGCCCTGAACTTGATGCTGGGGATACAAAGGGCACAGATTTCTCTTTCAGGGACTTATAAAAGAGTTGAAAAATAGAAAGAACACTTAGAAAGGTTGGTATTATTATTTTTAAGAGTCATCAAATGTTCCACCTGGGTGCAAAATGAGGCACCCAGATGGTGAATGCTACAGGGGTTCATAGTAGGTAGAGTTAGGCAGGTTGGCACGGGGGATGTGAGGCTGGCATCTGTGCTAATGTATAAACACTGTCTGAAGCTTGGGGCTGGGATTCCACTGACGTTTCTCATGGACTTCGGAGAATGGTGCATCTAAGAAAGCACCACTGGAACGAAGACAGACCATATATATGGTATTTATTGATTTAAATCCATTCATTATTCTCCCAGCCCCCACCCCAAATTCTACCCTATTTCTAAAAGTCATATATGGAAAATTCACCATCCTTGGGGACTCATTTCTACGAAGGGGTGGGAAAGAGACTGTTTACTAAGCTGATTCACTGCTTTCAGAGCCCAGTGGCCTTTCTCCCACATGTATGTTGTGTTTGGAGAAATGGGTCAAGCATAATCAGTCAGTGGGTTTTCTACCAGTCCCTGCAACCTCTTTCTTGATGTTCATCAGCACAGCTGGCGTGAAGCATCTCGGGTGGGTCATGCGGCTGGGGAAAAAAGTGACACATAGCTGTACCAAAGCGTGGCCACCTCCAGGTCTCTGGGACAGGAGGCACTTTGTAGTCAGTGGAAGACACGAATGTCAGCCACTGGCCTTTCTGTATATGTGATGGTGACTTGGAGGAAATTGCAGAAAACATCCCGACAGGAAGGCTGTTCTCAGTGACATTTGTGCCGCATTCTTCCTCGCCCCTGGTGAGCCTTGCAACATGGAGACTGGTGACTCTGGGAGCCAAGTGGCTGATTGATTGGGAGCCCCAGGAGGCAGCAAATACTAACCAATCTTTGGGCCCACCAGTTTCCCTGAAACACACCACTTGCTAAACGGTGACTTTCAAGCCAAGAGAAGCAATTTTCCATAGCTCAAGTCTGGATTTTACCTCCTGGAAAAGGCTATGAAACCACGTGGGTCAGAAAACCAATGGTGTGGGTTTTTTGCTATTTTTCATGGAGAGCCAGAGGGATAACTCCAAGATTCCAGATGTACGGCAGCTGGATAAAATGTGTGCACAAATCTGCACAGCAGCTTCAGAAAGGGAACTACTAGAGGCTTCTAAAAACAGATCATTGATTTCCTTCTCTTTTCTTTCTTTTTCTTTTTTTTTATGCTTATCAGAACCTCTGGACATAGTTTTTTTGGAAAGAAATAAGAGAGAAAAAAAACAAGCCTTGTTGGCACTGGTCGTTTTGTTTTTTCAATTTTCTTGTCAACTGACTCATGCTAAAAAAAAAAAAAATGTCAATTTCAATCAATTTCAATCCCACAGACTAGAAAAATAGAGAATTTATAGGCAACTATTGGAAACAAAGGAACCATCTGGTTTTTTAAAGTATAATTTTTCTCTAAAATAGTTTTCTCCAAGTAATAAGATTGTTTATTTTTTCCTCACTACACCACTGTGACTATTCTTTTTTTTTTTTTTTTTCCATAGAGCCTCAGAGGTCAACTTAGGTGGGTTTCTTAGGAAAGGGCCCTTCCCCAGAGTGAGTGGGCTTTCACATCAGAAGGCCTATGGGGTGATCAGCACCTCTGTCCCTTTAAGTAGGGAGGGCTCTGCTGTCATGGGAAGCAGCCCAGGCCACTGGTGGAGGTCATCCAACCCTGGTTATTCCGGTTCATTTGTCATTGAATAGTGACAATTCTCACTTTCGTCCAGGAATCTCCAGAGAGGTTTTACAACATTGTGACTAAGATTCAGTCATGTGCTGGCGGCTTCCACAGGCTAAAGACCGGCTCCCTGCAGAGCCAGAGGTGGCTCTGTAAATTGGGCAGAGCCTTATGTAACCCATGTAACAGCAACCAGGTGTCTCGAAATCTTCCAGCCTTCAGGCTCCCTCCTTCCCATCAGTGCGACGCTCACTGGCTCCCAGCCCCATCCCGCATCCAGGAGCCAGCTTGCATCCACTCCCGGATTTCTGCAGATTCCTGCTGGAGCCTTGCGTTCTGCTCCCAGTCCCTGCCTCAGCAACTTCCCTGATTCAGTTTCCTCACTTGACAGCTTGCCTTCCTGGACTGTGCTCTCTGCCTGCCTCTCTCTCTCACCCACCCAAATGTCGAACGCAGCTTGCTTTCCACAAGACACCCTACTACGAGACTGTGGCACTTGGCGGACTTTACTGGTGGCTTGGGGGCGATGGGGCGGAGTTGCAACAGAACATGACGCTGCGGTGACCTCTGGGTGCTTTTCCTTCCCAGTCCCTTGGTCTCCTGAAGTGGTACTAGTCCCCTTTTGTTCCTGGGAACTGGTCTTGCTGTTCCCAAGTTTTCTCCCATTTTCTCTAGCCTCCCTGGCTATCCCATTCCTCTCTGCTAGACTGCCTCGAAATCTTCACATTCCTCACACTTTATTTTACTTCTAAGCTTTTTTTCTTTTTTAATTTTTTTTTTATTTTTTGAGACAGGGTCTCGCTCTATCACCTAAGCTGGAGTGCAGTAGTGTACTCCATAGCTCACTACAACTAATCTCAAACTCCTGGGCTCAAGCCCTTCTCCAGCCTTGGACTCCCAAAGTGTTGGGATTACAGGCATGAGCCACCACACGAAGCCTGCTTCCAAGCTTTCTGATCTCACCCTTCCCCAGGCAGACTATGCTCACAGGCCTCTCCTCCCTCCTCCACCTGGCTCACAAAACCAATGAGGATACTTTTATCCTCAAGAATGAAAGAAAGAAGCAACCATCTGCAGCAGAGAGGAATTATGCCATTCTTATAGAAGGCAGCAGGGGCCCCCATCAATAGATTGGGTATAAGTTTTATTTCTCACTAAGCCATATCACACTCTTTTGGTCTAAGATCATGCAGATTCTTTGTTGCATTGTGATTTAGGTTCAGGTATATAGTAAGTGTCTCTTATATGCCAGACATTCTAGTGGGTACTACAGATAGAAGAGTGGACAGGACTGACACGTTCCCTGAACTCATGCAGCTGAGGCAGACAGCCACATGCAGACTGTGGAAAGCCTCAGAAAGTGCCTAGGCCCCCGTTCCAATGACATCCTATTTTACCTCTCTGGCAATTCAAGTTGCATGGACAGTAGCCATAAAGTCTTGGAGTCATCATCCAGCGTCTACTGTGGCTCTGCCTGTGCCCCTGGCCAGGGACTGGTGGCCAGTGCTGGGGACACACATTCACCATCCAGGTGGTAGCTGGAGAAGAGGCAAGAGACAACCTGGGGCCCAGAGAGATCAAGGCTGGGACCGCAAAACACCCACAGAAACCGTAGCATTGCATGCCAATTTCTGTTTTGTGACCACATCTATGGACTCAGAATGAGGCATGGGGGCGCCACAGGAGTCATGCATGCCACAATTATGGTTTTCAGCGGTTGTGCTCTCATCGTTGTGATCAAGCAGAGAGGCTGAGAACATGTACAGAAGAGAATGATCCTGAGCCTGCCAAGTGCTAAAATGCAAGGAAGCAGTTTAAAGCAGCCTCAGGGAAAAGAACCAGATCCTTCCCTGGCTCCCATGAAACTGGCTGAGATAGAAACCACTAGACTTTATTCTGTGTTTTAAAATTCTATATGCTTTACTTTCATTTCTTCTAGAAACTTCTAGAACTTTCTACTGTGCTTTCACTGCTATTTTCCAAAGGCATGAAAATAAAATCACTGGTTGACAACAAAGAAGTCACCTAAAACTTTGGTTCTGACCAAGATGTGGTCTAGATGAGAGCCTCTCAAGCTCACAGGCACTTGAATTCCCTGGGGATCTGGTTCAACTGCAGATTTTAATCCAGTAGCTCCAGGGTGGGACCTGAGATTCTACATTTCTGACAGGCTCCTGGGTGGTGCAATGCTGCTGGACTGTGGGCCACTTGGGTCTACCAACACCATGTCTACGGTTTGGAGTCATGATGGGACAAGGACAACAGAACACCCAAGACAGGACAAGAGGCATATGTCAGTGGCCAAGAAAGAAACAGCCTTTCTTTTCCCTCTGCTCTTCCCAAGGTTGCAGTTTGTGCTCCTGTAACTGAGTCTGTTCTGCTGATGTTCATTCTCCCCCTTGGCAGACACCCTGGTCCACGAGAATATTCCCATCCTTCGAGGAGGGAGCCATGTTTCCAACACCCTTTCCCTTTAGTAAGAAAAGCAGCTCTGAGTTCCAATATAGAATTTGAATTTTTTTTTTGAACCAAAGTTGTATGGCCTTGGCCTGGGAAGGAATTATTCTCCTCACATTGCAGAAGAGGAGATATGATTTATAACAGGCCTGACTGTTTCCTTGTTTATTCTTCACAACAAATCTGCAAGGAGTTCTTTCTATCTCCATTTATAGATGGGGATACTGAGGCTCCAAAAGCAATCAGGTGACATGTCCAAGGTCATGCAGCTGATCATTTGCAGAGCTGACTCAACAGACTGGGTTCCTTCTACCCATCTCACTGCCTTTTACTTACACAGTTATTTAAAAAGCTTGGGACTTGCCTGGGTTTCAGACACTCTGAAATCCATTATTTCTGACCCCGCTACCAAACACAGTGACCCTAAATTGCTAAAGAAAAGAGATGAGTCATTAAGTACCAGGCAAGATTTATTAAATAGATCAGTGGATTTACCCTAATGAACTTCTTGAATTTCGAGGGTAAAGAAAAAAAAGTATTGTAAGCATCCAGGAAAATTATTACAAATGAATAGTATCAGTGTGAATTTAGAATTCTCCTCCATTACATGAAACAAAAGAAGCAACTGAACAACATCTACATAATTTGGGAGAAAATGCTTATGAACTGCTAATTTTACATTCAGGTGAGTGATGTTCACACATACACAGATATTCTAGACCTCAGAAAGTCAACCACTTACATGCCCTGCTGAAAAAAGTTACCCAAAGGACCAGAATCAGTCAAATGACAGATGAAGTAAAACAAATAACTTAAGAATGGGAAGGACACACAGAATAAGTGTATAGGTCTTAAACTAGGAAACCAGTTAAATATAAGTAAATCCAAATAATTATTGCTAATATGGTTATAAAAATTAAGTAAATATTAAAATAATTATTGAAAGAGAACATACATATTATTAGTAACAGTAATTTAATCCAAAAATTCCACATTGATCAAACCAGAACTGAGAATGGTTGGAAGAAGAAAGTAAGTAATATACTAAATATAATATTTTACATAAGAGAAAGGTCATAGGTATTATTTCATTCTTGTCATCAATAGTTAGCAAAGAATGAATTTAAATGAATCTTAACCAGTAACATAGAGAGGATACATTGCACTTTTTCAAAATGTTAGAAGGAAAAAAAAAAACACATCAGAAAGAAAAATATATCTCAATATGTCCAGTTGTTGCTCCTAAATAATGGCATGATGTGTGATTTTATTTTTTTATTTTTTTTATTTTCCAAATTTTATCCAATAAACGTGCATTATTTTGTAATGTAAAAATAAAACTACAAAACTATTATAAGAAAAACATGCTCCTTTAAAAATACTACATATACATCTAATAAAGCAGCTGTACACAGCTCATCATACTGAATAGCTGTGCTAACTAGATTTTTTTCCTTTTTAGTCATCTGTGGTCCCAGCATGAAATTTATCTGTTTCAAAGTCTCAGACATGGGAATGAATAATTGATATATCTGGAACCTTCTATGAATATATCAGATGACCTTTGCTTTTGCAAATAGCATCAGATGGAGGGAAAACTTAATTACCTCACATTGAGAGCTGGGATCACTCAACCACCCAGACAGAACCTTCTCTTTTAAGCACTTCATTTTTAGTTCTTTGAAAGTCATAATTACCATCATCACTACCATCATCATCATCATCATCATCAACACCATCATCATCATCATCATGTATTTTTGCTGAGCAACTATCCTGTGCCAGGCTAGGTACCTAATATCTTTCATACATGATCTCCTGTTAATTCTCACTACAACTCTGTGAGGTGAGAATGCTTGTCCTCTTCTTAGAACTGAGGAGACAGGCTCAGAGAAGTTTAAGTTGCCTGCCTGATGATTGATGATTGATGACTGATGATGACTTACAGTTATTTTTAAAAATTATAAACATTTTATTTCAGTAATACAACAGTAATTTCCTTTTGGAGATTAGAGGAAAGAAAGAAAATGTCCAATTCCACTGCCCTCACATAACTGTACAACACAGCATTTAATTAAATTACTGTGATTCATTCATTAATTCACTAGAATATTCAACAAATACATGGTACCCCATTCTGGGGAGGCATAACCCTAGGAACGCTGAGGTCTGCACAGACAAAAAGGTGAGTTTTCTAGACAAATTTAGGAGAGGATAAGATGAAGATAATTATTGTGCAAGTCAAAAAAATGGCAAATGTGCTAAAAACAAATGGAAAATACTATGAGAGCTCAAAGAAGCAACTACCCCTTGGGGATGACCCTGGTTGAGGGACATCTTCACGGAAGATACTGTGTTATTCCCTGAACTGAGTAGTGACTCAGTATACTCAAGGTGCAGGAAACAAGAGAGGTTACAATACCCACAGAGGCAACTGCAAAAACTCCAATCTGGCTGGAGGCAGGTGCAGCCATGGGCAAAGAGGGAAGGGTGATTGTGCAAGGGGGCCCTAAATGACTCATCAGAGGCTTTAAACCTTATACACAAGGTGCTGGGGATAAGTTGTGAAAAAGTAGGATATGACCACTGCTGTGTTTTAGAGAGAGTAACTTACCAATGTTAGGGGGGTGGGGGAGATTGGATAAAATGAAGAGTAGGAAATGGGATCAAGGGAGGTCGAGTGTCAGCTCTGCAGACTGAATGAATGGAAAAGCACAGGCAAGACCAGTCCTGCATTCTACCCCTGGGTAGCCAAAATCCTCACAATGGCCTAGATGGCCTGCCACCCTAGGGTCCTGTATTAGTCTGTTCTCATGCTGCTTATAAAGACATTCCTGAGGTTAGGTAATCTATAAAGAAAAAGAGGTTTAATGGACTCAGTTCCACGTGGCTGAGGAGGTCTCATGACCATGGTGGAAGGTGAAAGTCACACCTTACATGGCAGCAGGCAAGGAGAGAATGAGAACCAAGTGAAAGGGGTTTCCCCTTATAAAACCGTTGGCTCCCATGCAACTTATTCACTACCACGAGAACAGTATGGGAGAAGCCGCCCCCATGATTCAATTATCTCCCACAGGTCTCTCCTACAACATTTGGGAATTATGGGAGCCACAGTTCAAGATGAGATTGGGGTGGGGACACAGCCAAACCATATCAGGTCCTCACTACCCTCAGATCTCCTTTCCTTCTTTCCTCCCCTTGCTCCCTTGACTCCAGTAGCATGGTTTCTTCCAACTCCAAACACTGGACATCCCCAGCCATGAAGTCTCTTGGCTTATAAGCCCTTCCCAACGTATTTGCATGGTTTGAACTCTTGCCCCCTTCAAATCTTTGCTCTAGTGTCCCTTTCTTGCTGAGGTCACCTAACTGCCCCTCCCCTCCACCCCTTGTTCTCCTTATCTGGCTACATTTTCCCCCATCTCAGACATTACTTTCCAACACACTATGTATTTGACTTCCTTCCTCGTTAGAATGCTAGCTCCATGGAGACAGGTTTTTTCTGGTTTGTCCACTTCAGTATCTCACGACTGGCACAGGGCAAGTGCTCACTGAATATTTGTTCAGTGGTGATGGTGACATGGATGAAACCTGGGGCATCAAGGAAGAGAGCTGGCATGGGTAGCGGGAGAAATGAGGGTTTTTGTCCAGAGCATTTGTTCTTAGGTGTTGGTGGGGGGCAGGCAACTGGGAGTGAGGAGCCAGGTCCCGCCTGGATGCCTGGGATTGGGAGCTGTTCACACAGAGACGACATAGAGAGAACTTGTATCTGGAGGGCAATGAGAAAGCACTGTGAGTACAACTCCAGAGGGACAGGATAGGAACCAGGAATGTTGGGTTTTGTAAATCAGGAAGAGAACATTTCAAGGCACAGATAATCAAATGTGACTCACATTGCAGAGCCATCAAAGAGAATGCCAAGGAGGCTTGGGAGTAAGAAGAGGCCATTTGGAGGTCACTCGTGTCCTTTCAGTCGGGTGGCATAGGCAGAGACCAGATCACGTTAGAATGTCAGCTCCGTGAAGATGGGTTTTGTCTGGTTCGTCCACTGCAGTATCCCGCAGCTGGCACAGGGGTTTGAGCGTTGAGATGTGGCCTGAGGCGGGATGTGCTCCAAGTGCAGAAAACACATGGAACTGTGAAGACTTAGAAAAATTAGGAAAAGAGGATGCAATATATTTTATAAATTTTTTTTCTATGGAGTGCATATTGAAATGATCATTTCATTTCAAACATTAATGGTTACATTAATTATCAAATAATTATTAAAAGCTACATTAGGATATATTAGGTTAAATGAAATATGTTATTAAACATAGTTTTACTTTCTTTTGTTTTTTAATTTTTTAAATGTGATTACTAGAAACTTTACAATTACACCCATATCTCCCATCATATTTCTATTGGACAGAGCTGGCCTTATCTTCCAGGAATTAATAGTTACCAGCATATATTCATGTATACTGTCTCTTCCTTCCTCTCTCTTTTCCTTCCTTCCTTCCTTCCTTCCTTCCTTCCTTCCTTCCTTCCTTCCTTCCTTCCTTCCTTCCTTCCTTTCCT
>NW_012108697.1:1676292-1678197 GCF_000951045.1 Mandrillus leucophaeus
CAGCTGTACACAGCTCATCATACTGAATAGCTGTGCTAACTAGATTTTTTTCCTTTTTAGTCATCTGTGGTCCCAGCATGAAATTTATCTGTTTCAAAGTCTCAGGCATGGGAATGAATAATTGATATATCTGGAACCTTCTATGAATATATCAGATGACCTTTGCTTTTGCAAATAGCATCAGATGGAGGGAAAACTTAATTACCTCACATTGAGAGCTGGGATCACTCAACCACCCAGACAGAACCTTCTCTTTTAAGCACTTCATTTTTAGTTCTTTGAAAGTCATAATTACCATCATCACTACCATCATCATCATCATCATCATCAACACCATCATCATCATCATCATGTATTTTTGCTGAGCAACTATCCTGTGCCAGGCTAGGTACCTAATATCTTTCATACATGATCTCCTGTTAATTCTCACTACAACTCTGTGAGGTGAGAATGCTTGTCCTCTTCTTAGAACTGAGGAGACAGGCTCAGAGAAGTTTAAGTTGCCTGCCTGATGATTGATGATTGATGACTGATGATGACTTACAGTTATTTTTAAAAATTATAAACATTTTATTTCAGTAATACAACAGTAATTTCCTTTTGGAGATTAGAGGAAAGAAAGAAAATGTCCAATTCCACTGCCCTCACATAACTGTACAACACAGCATTTAATTAAATTACTGTGATTCATTCATTAATTCACTAGAATATTCAACAAATACATGGTACCCCATTCTGGGGAGGCATAACCCTAGGAACGCTGAGGTCTGCACAGACAAAAAGGTGAGTTTTCTAGACAAATTTAGGAGAGGATAAGATGAAGATAATTATTGTGCAAGTCAAAAAAATGGCAAATGTGCTAAAAACAAATGGAAAATACTATGAGAGCTCAAAGAAGCAACTACCCCTTGGGGATGACCCTGGTTGAGGGACATCTTCACGGAAGATACTGTGTTATTCCCTGAACTGAGTAGTGACTCAGTATACTCAAGGTGCAGGAAACAAGAGAGGTTACAATACCCACAGAGGCAACTGCAAAAACTCCAATCTGGCTGGAGGCAGGTGCAGCCATGGGCAAAGAGGGAAGGGTGATTGTGCAAGGGGGCCCTAAATGACTCATCAGAGGCTTTAAACCTTATACACAAGGTGCTGGGGATAAGTTGTGAAAAAGTAGGATATGACCACTGCTGTGTTTTAGAGAGAGTAACTTACCAATGTTAGGGGGGTGGGGGAGATTGGATAAAATGAAGAGTAGGAAATGGGATCAAGGGAGGTCGAGTGTCAGCTCTGCAGACTGAATGAATGGAAAAGCACAGGCAAGACCAGTCCTGCATTCTACCCCTGGGTAGCCAAAATCCTCACAATGGCCTAGATGGCCTGCCACCCTAGGGTCCTGTATTAGTCTGTTCTCATGCTGCTTATAAAGACATTCCTGAGGTTAGGTAATCTATAAAGAAAAAGAGGTTTAATGGACTCAGTTCCACGTGGCTGAGGAGGTCTCATGACCATGGTGGAAGGTGAAAGTCACACCTTACATGGCAGCAGGCAAGGAGAGAATGAGAACCAAGTGAAAGGGGTTTCCCCTTATAAAACCGTTGGCTCCCATGCAACTTATTCACTACCACGAGAACAGTATGGGAGAAGCCGCCCCCATGATTCAATTATCTCCCACAGGTCTCTCCTACAACATTTGGGAATTATGGGAGCCACAGTTCAAGATGAGATTGGGGTGGGGACACAGCCAAACCATATCAGGTCCTCACTACCCTCAGATCTCCTTTCCTTCTTTCCTCCCCTTGCTCCCTTGACTCCAGTAGCATGGTTTCTTCCAACTCCAAACACTGGACATCCCCAGCCATGAAGTCTCTTGGCTTATAAGCCCTTCCCAACGTATTTGCATGGTTT
>NW_012108697.1:1679466-1713896 GCF_000951045.1 Mandrillus leucophaeus
CTTCCTTCCTTCCTTCCTTCCTTCCTTCCTTCCTTCCTTCCTTCCTTCCTTTCCTTCCCTTCCTTCCTTTCCTTCCCTTCCTCTCTCTCCTGCCTCTCCTGCCTGCCTGCTTGTCTCCCTCTCCTGCCTGTCTCTTTGTTCCTAGAAACAAATGTCTTTGGCCAGATACATTGTTTTCTTTATGGACACCTGAGTAGTTAATCTTCCATTCTCAGTAAAAATAGATGCTTTTCATATCAAATCATCAAGTTGCTTTAGCATTAAGTTGCCTGGAACTATATTAAAGTCAGTGATAAGCAGTCCATTAGCTGTACCAAGTTCTTAGGCTCCCTGGGAGAAAAAGAAACTGCATAAATGAAGTTTCTTCTACACTAAGCAGCAAATAAATGAAGGCCTTTGAAGAAACCACCTACACAAAGTCCTGGAATTGTAATTACCCAGCCCTCCAATTTGGCATACAGAGGTTTTCTTACAATATAACCATCTCCCAAATAATGGGCTCTCCCAGTAGGAGGCAGCGAGATTGTGGGTTGCATGGGGCCAAGACAAAGACATTTACTGCTTTGGACACTTGAACCGCTGCTTAAGAAGGAAATTCCCAATGTTCATCTTGGCTGGGGTCAGGAATCTTTCTTGAGCACTGCAAGGTCAGGTTTTAGCCTTTATGTGTCTGCTAGTGGTGCAATGAATTTGCTTACTTTTCAGAAAAAGAAAAGGACACTTAATAAGTTTCTTCTACTCCCTTCCGATTTCTACAAAAAAAAAAAAAAAAAAAAAAAAAAATTCAGTATTAAAATACAAAGACCAGAATGACCTTTTTCTCAAGCTAATGAAAGGAAAGAGATTCCTTATTCAAATATTGATTAAGAAATTTGGGGTTACCTCTGATAACTAGTTAATATTTTCTAATCAAGAAGCAGTGAAAATAAAAACAAGATTAATTGATGCTGTCTTAGGTTTGCAAGGCTCCAATCTTGGCTGAAATCCAAAGAAAGAATTATAGAAGATCCCCAAGGAATGGTCTCTTTTCTAAAAAGAAGGAACCTATGTTACATCCTGAATCTTAGCTGGGAAGTAAGACTCACTTCAATACTGACAATGCCATGTTCAAAGTGAGGCAGAGTAGAGGTCAGAGTTTTCGCTGGCTGAAAACTGTGACCATTTTCATGCCAAGCCACTGAATGATTCTGGCCATTTCAATATGGCTGGGTTCCTCAGAGAAGACCCTGAGAGGAGGATTCCTGTGCCAATGATTCAGAAAATCCTCCAGGAACTTGGGGAGCAGGAAAAGGAAGGAGAAGCAGCTAAGGGCAGGTTCAATCTCCAGCCAAGTCCCAACCTTGGCCCAACCCCACAGGGCAGCTCTGGAATGTAAATTAAAACTTAGAGTCAGTTCATATTTGAGGCAGGGGAGCTGGCCTTTCAGCCCCAGGCTGTGGTCAGTCATTGGTCAAGGGTCAACCTGGGCAAGGTGAGCTTCCAGGCGCCCACCCCACCAGCTGTCTGTGAGCATGGGCAAAGTGACTGAGGTCACCTAGGAGAGTTTTCCTCAAGGAACCAGGTGGTGGGCACACGAAGGGGATTGGGGGTATCTGGGTGTGGTACCGTCAATGTCTGCTGCATCTTAAGTTTGGCCTGGGCCAAATCTTGATGTCTGCTGCTATTCCATTTATCTGCCTTCTAGGGCTCCCCACCCTGAGATCTGTGTTGGGATAGGTAGTGGGCATTTGCTGATTTTAGTTGCCCAATTTCAATTCCCCATTTTAATCATTGTAATTTAATTATTAAAGCAATTTAGCAATATTAAAGTAATAGTAATTTCAGGAAACTCTTCTTTTCTTTCTTAGTCTGTGTCTGTTGGCAGAGATGATCAACACAGACCCCAGAGACGGGTGTACGTGTCCAAATTCTAGGCAATCAGCACATTCCTCTCTCTCTGGCCCAGTGACTGGTTCAGGGATGGTGTCTTGTCCAGCAGTCAGATACAGGGAATTACTCTGGCAGTTTTTAATCAGAAAGGTATTCAATGCAAAGCAACAGGTGCTTATGAAATCACTGGAAGGACTGAAGGAGCAGGCTCCGGCTGGGTTTCCAGAAAGATGCCCATTGCCCACCAGTGATCAAACAAGAAGGCAGAGAGTGAGGAGGCTCCCACTGGAACCCCTGCATTCAACAGCATATCCAGTTGCTACAGTCCAGGGTTCTGAAGCTTTTCAACATCTGAGAAGCTAGAGACTGGGCACTGGAACAACTGTCCTGGGCCAGGAGCCAGAGCAAGAAAAGAATACCTCTCTCAAAGCTGTCTTTCAAATCTCACCCTAGCGCATCCTGTGGCTGGGACCTAAAGTGCTTGCAGAACCCCAGCTTAGAGGGAGGCTGTGGATGTATATTTCAGTTTTCCAGCCTTTTCAGTATATCAAAGCCCCAGAAGGAGGTCAGAGTGGGCCCTGTGGGCCAGCTCACCATGTCCCCCACCCTAGATGGGCACATGGCCCAACTCAAGCTACAAGAGTCAGGGCAGGACTTTGGTCTGGCTAACGAGCGGAAGAGAAGCTCTCTTTGTTTCCTGCTGTATGTGAACATGAGAGGAAGTAGGTTTGGAGCTGCTGGAAGCCATCTTGACATCATCTAAGGTCTAAGAATGAGACTAGTACAGAGCAGAGAACAGAACCAGTTTGAGAGACCTACAGAGGCAAAGAGAGGGGAGGTGACTTATTTCAGGTCACCTGAAACGGTGTGGGCGGAGGTGGATATAGAACACCAATTGCATGACTCTCAGGCTATGCCTTTCCCCATCATGTAGCCCCTGCCTCTGCCTAGAACCTGTGGTCACTTTGCTCCGGCCAGCAGCACTCCTAGCAGCCATGGAAGGTTTCAAAATCCCTGTTTATTAAATGAAGTAGCTGACTGATCTGACCCCTCCCAGCAAGTGGAGCTGCCTGTAGATGGGGCCTTAGCAGAAAAGCACTCAGAACACATTTTTGCAGCAGACCCGGTGGAGCTGGGGTGTGTATGAACAGCTCATAGCTGGAGCCTGCCGTGAAGAGCTCAGCTCTAGCTTTAAAAACACCCTAGGGGTTCTCTCTGAGTAGCACAGTGAAATGTGGCCACACCGGTTCAGGCTATTTTAAGCTTCAGAAACCAAGAGAGATGAGGGGAGGGTGAACCAGTGGGCTCTGAGGGCAGATGTGTTCCAGACCAGCTTTCTCTGTGCCTCCAAGGTCATCTTGGGTCCTTCTCCTGTCACTGGGACCTTGCCTTCTTCTTCTCTCTTCCTTCTGAAAGGATGGGAAGGAAGTGCCTTTCTGACTTCAGGGGGCTGAGCCAAGAAGGAGTCAGAGTGGGAGGGGCCAGAGCACCTGGTCATGTGGACTCAGTTCAGGCAGTGAAAGGGCAAAAGCATTGCCAGCCAGATCGTAAGCAATATCTTTACCTTTATTTATTACATTTATTTTATTGAATCCCCTTAATAACTCTTTGAGATAGGTAAAACCATTCTCTACATCTGTCACAGAAAAAATAGAGGTGCAGAGAGAGTAAGTAGCCTGCCCAAGGTCACACAGCACAGCTGGAGTTTCAAACCAGGTGAATCTGCATTCCTAACTACTATGCTGTGTGGCCTCAAAACCCAACAATAATCAGAGCTAACTTCACTACATATATGCTACTTTCTATTCCTCCCAACTGCTCTAGAAGTTCCATGGCATAAGCCCCATTCTTCAGATTAGGAAACTGAAGCTCAAATAGCTTAGAAAGTCTGCCCAAGGACATACAAATGAAACACAGCAGTTCCACGACTTGAACCCACTTCTCTCACCATGGCCTGGGTTCTTACCGTTGTATTGTGCACAGATTTTTCGTGTTCTGAAACTATTTCACATCTTTTCATAGGACACCGACTTTAATCCCCTCCTCATTTTACACTGCAGGAACTAAGGTTCTAAAAAGTTAGATGGCGCTTGTCTGAGGTCACACAACTAATGGCTAGATGGGCTAGAACCCAGACTCTGGACTTTTCAGCGGTGCGTTAGCAAACTTTTCTTTCCTGTGGATTTACATTAGAATTTCAGGGATGTTTTATCTTCCTTTCTAGCTAATCTTCATCTCACAGTGGCTTCCGCCACTTTGGTTTTGGGTTTCTCTGTATGTTTGCCTTATCCTCCGTCAAAGTTAATGATTGTAATGCACAAAGAGGAGATTGAGGTAGGGTGCCTGTAATTACCGTGGATATTTCTATTAGGAATATCCTCCTTTTCAAAACATGGACCTTCCTGTAACACACAGTGTTGACACCATAATCCTTTGCCATTGAACCACACTGGAATACATAGGTCCCACCATTGTGTCACCCATAATCCTTTGCCACTGAACTACATTGTAATACACTGGCCCCACCATTATGCCACTCATAATCCTTTGTCACTGAACCACACTGTAATATGTAGGCCCCACCATTATGTCACCCATAATCTTTTGCCAGTGAAGTCCTGAGCACAGCTACACTAAGACACAACAAATTCTGGTAGGTACCACTTTATACTTTCCTTATAGATACTTGTTTGGGGCCTGGAAAGGGTAAAGCAGTGAGAGAGATAAAAAGCCAAAAGGGGAACCAATAGACACTTGATGTGACTTCCTTTTTCTTGAGTACTTTAGATGATAGCGTTTTAAATATGGTCACAAGGATGGCCGGAAGTCACATTTTTGTTCCTTGATTTACCCTCATCCTTTCAGTAAATCAACAAATATTCATTAAAGCTTCTTCTCTGTGCTAGGCACTATCAAAGCCAGGCACTAAGGGTACAGCAATGATCAAATTGGGTCCCTGTCCTCTTGGAGTGCAGTCTACTGAGAGAGACAAAAATATGGATGCCCAGCTCCACAGCTGTGTGCTATCACAAGGACAGGGTCAGTGCAGAACAAAGTATGTAGCCATTGGCTCCCGCTTGGGTGAGAAGTGTGGGATGCTTGAACTTCATGGAGGCCCAGGAGGTGGCACAGCAGCTCCTCAATGGTGGGTGGGTGGTGGTGGGTGGAGGGGTGTTTCAGGCAAAGGGAATGGTACATGAAGGCCTGTGGCTGGAATAAGCTATGAGGGTGGAGGATGGATAGGCGGGTGAGGGGACTGCAGGAAGCTGAGTATTTCTGGAGAGAAGGGATCTGGAGGGAAAGTGGGGACAGTGGTTGCAGAGGGAAGGATGGGGTTGAAGAACCTGGCAGGTCAGGGTTTGGATCGTCCTGGGTATGGAAAGGAATTGATATTGTCTTTTGGAGGCAGTGATGAGCACTGAAGAGGGTAAACAGGAATGTGGCGCTATCAGCTTTGTATTTTGGAAAGCTCCCTCTGGCTACTGGTGGAGGATGGGCAGAACAATGAGTGAGACCAGCAACTGGGAAGCCATTTGGGGAGGATGTCAGTGACCAGAAAGAGGAGTGAAATGGCACCAAGTGCCTCCACTAGAACAGAGAGGTGGAGACAGGGACAACGTGTGGCTTGAATTGAGATATTTAAGGGGAAACCAAGAAAGGCATTCAAAAAAAGTGCCAAACTTTTGAACTAGGTATTTGGGTGGCATGCATGCTAAAAAAGGGAGAGAAGCTTTTTGAAAATACTTTAAAAATTACATTATAAATGATTATACTATACAGGAAGTTAGGAAAAGAGAGAAAAAAGTACCCAGCACCAACCCTATCACCACAGGACAACCAGTATGCCTGTTTTGATTTAATTCCTACCAATAGTTCTCCCTAGTTTGTAACCCAAAGTTAATTTCTTAGGTGGCTCTTTTTCTTCAATATTGGGTGGTTAATGGGAAACATTGTCTGCTCCTTGAAGCCCAGGAAAGACTCATTTTTTGACTTATTGGTGGAGGCTCCATTCTCGTTTGTTATTCTGAGAAAGGCCAGATTTCTTGCCTATCTAAGAGCCAGTCACTTCGATCCAGGACTTGATGGCAAAGATTTTACAGTTTTGTTTGTTCTATAACTTGGTGCATCCAATTATTTGTTCCCTTCTACTTCCCCATGGGCCATAAAAATGATCAAGTAGACAGAATACCTTATTCCTTTGTGTCCTGGAAAATTCAGCATGGGGTGTCAAGAAATGACAATATTCAAATCAATCCTTGCAGTGGCCTGTGAGGCCCACTTGCAGAAGTTGGAAAATCGGTTTTTCATTTAGTACTCTGGCATTTTCACTGCCAGGATCGTCTCTGAGCACAGTTCAGCTTCCTGCCTTCCTCCGCAAGGAGTGTCCAGCCTGGAAAATAAATGGTAATTGATGAGAGGCCTACAGAAAAGTTGTCCTGACTCTGGCTGGCTCTAGTGGGTCAGAATAATTCGCTCTTGGCAAGCTCTGAGCTTTTCATAGGCATGGAGAAAAAGCTGAAGCCTTCTTTGGGGGAGGTATTATGCAGAATGTCAGCAGCCTTGGCTTTTAATAAAAGACCTCAAGGGACACCAGACAGTGCCCTAATTCTGGGTTATCAGGCCTGAAGGGTGATCTTAGGCAAAGTAGACATTTGATGGAGAGAAGCAAGTCGGGAAGAAGAGCCAAAAATCAGTTTGCTAAATGGGAGTGCAATTTCAATGGAGCTTTAGCAAATATGGGGCCAGTGGATTCATTCCTTGGATTCTCCCTGTCCTCTGCGGCTACGAGGAGCCTTCCTCTCCTGGATCTCATCTGCTGAGAAGCAAAGTGGTGATCAATGAATTCAGGGCAGTAGGGAGATGAAAAGTAGCAGATGGACAGTGAGGAACTGGGAAAATGCTGATGACCAAAAGCAGGCGCTGGAACAGTCTTTATCTCTCACATGCCCTTATTCAGGGCGAGCCGGATGGCGTCCAATGCTATGTCCTCTGGGGTTTTGCCCAGGCTAGTTTTACATGACAATGGCTGCTCTATGCTCTTTCATGGAGCATTGGAATGGCTTTGCATGTCCCATGTGGCCTGGAGGCCAGAGCTGGAAAAGGCTCCCTCTTGGACTTCCGGCTCAGCCCAGCAACCCGGCGAGGGACACAGGCTGAGTTACCTAGGAGGCCAGATGAGCATTTCCCCTGGCCGTCCCCACTGCTCTTACAGCAGGGAGCTTTCACCAGTCACAGGCAGGGCTGTCCAGAGCACAGTGGGTCACTGTCCCTGACCACTGGGCGTTTTCATGCTGGATAGAATGAAGTTGGACTTTTCACTCCACATAGGTCACGAGAGATTTTGCAAGACAGTGTGTCACAGGGTTTGCGTGGCTTCCCGTGGGCCTCACTCTTCACATTTTGTCCACGCGAAGATGCCTGGTGCAGCCTGAGAAAGAAAGTCGCCTGGAAGCCCCTGCCAAGTGGGGCCCAAATCAAGGGTAGAAACTTAGTGGTCAGC
Organism: Mandrillus leucophaeus; assembly: GCF_000951045.1. Classification (NCBI taxonomy): domain Eukaryota; kingdom Metazoa; phylum Chordata; class Mammalia; order Primates; family Cercopithecidae; genus Mandrillus; species Mandrillus leucophaeus. Next base: position 1,686,836 of record NW_012108697.1, read on the forward strand.
AAAGTTGCAAACTGGGCTTGAAATTTGCTGATCTCTTTAAAGCTATATCAAGAAAATCAAAAGGCTTTAAAAAAAAAAATGAAATTGAAAGGAAACCACTGATAAAGGAATTGAGACAAAGAAAAATGTAAGCACTCTGTTCTTTTGAGAGCATTAAAGGCAGCGAACAGGGAAATGCCACAAGCTATGACCCGTGGTGAGCACACTTCTCAGGTGTCTCATTTCCATGTGCACACAAAGGGGAGATTCTTGTTTTCAAGTGGCCTTCATAAAAAGATATAACTTAGTGAGGGAAATGAGTTATAATTATCATCATTATTATTTGGTTTGTTCTTTCAATCAAAGTAGCTCTTAAATAGAGTAGTCTAGAGCAACTTAATCTCTTAGGTCAACACATGGCCAAGACGGCCTGCACAGCCCCACATTCACACCTAGGGTATGAGTCTGGGCTGGACACTCCCCATAAGGAAGTCAATCTCTCATTAACCCCATCAGGACGCTGCACTTACAAGGCTAGTAGGCTTCCCTTGTTTAAGTGTGTGGTTCCTGATATCAGAGACAGAATCGGTAGAACCTTCCTAATTCTCTGGGAAGCAAGTGATAGAAGCCAAATTTAAACTACCCCTATAAGCCCAGAGAAAGGATGGGAAAGGGGCTTGAAATTGATTAGGTCATGTAGCTGGGAAGAGGGAACCCCCAAAGGAAAAAAATATTCCCAGAAGAATGGGAAAGAGGAGTGAGATGGGCAGATATAACATGTGTCCTCCTGAACCTCTGCTGTGACACCCAGAAGTGACAGTAGCATTGGCTTCCTTCTCCTCCTTCACCCTCACAGATGCCTACTGCTTTTTTCTTGTCGCTGGGTCATCTCCCATCAGGGGACTCCTCCTTCATCTCAACCCAACTTTTCTCACTCTGAGCATGTGGCACATATCCTAGGGAAAGTCCTATTTGCATATTTTAGGCAGATCAAGGATCAGGAAATAGCTTTGGACTTATACTGACCCAAGAGTGCTGAACTGAAAGGATTCTGCAGTGTTAAAATCTTACATCAAGGTTGAAATTGGTGTAGCAAGGAGACATGAAAGTTCTTCTATCTCAGTAAATTGCCTATTGACAAGATTCCAAGGAGTAGGCTTTTGACTGTATTCAATTTGCACTGCTTCGAATCATCCAAGAGCCAATATTGATGGCTCATTGTGCTGACTAAGGTAAAAGAAGAGGAGACTAAGTGTTTTGGTTTGTCTCTTGATTGCATTGGAAAAGGGATCTACTCGAGTGATCTCAGTTAATGATTCTTATGCTACAGCTTCATGGAGATTCAACAATAGGGCTGCATGGGCACTGGGCATCGGGAAGGATGCAGACAGGAAATGGTTTTTGATTTATTCTGGGCATGTCAATAGTATGTTTCTTTCTCTTCATACCACTCACTAAAAATGTTTGTGTTTGCAGATTTATTCATTTTGCTCTACATTCCTGTTAGGCTACAAGGAAAGTGTATACCTTGTTCACAGCTATGTTCCCAGCACCCAGCACAAATGAGGTACTCTTCGTATTTTTGTTCACTGAATTCATGGATCGTTGCCTTATTCTCTGTCATGTAAATGGCCAGGTAACTGTGTGTCTATCAGGTCTACCCTCACTTGGTTTCTCTGATTCCTCTGCTTACCCAGTATTTTTCTGCCATTACTCTGGATGGTACCTGACCATCATGGTCTTTTTGACGTCCTACACATCATGAGATTTTTGGTTTAGATTCCACCACTAGCTGACCAATTCTATTGGTTCAAATTTTTTAGTTTCTTTAGAGGGAGTGAGTGAGAGGACAGAGAGAGAGAGAGAGAGAAGAGGTGGGGGAGAGAGGGGGCAGAGGAGAGAGAGAAAGAAAGAAAGAGAGAGAGAGAGAGAGAGAATTAGCCAGGCCAGCTATTTGCATCAGGTCATAGGTCATGAGCCAACCAGAACTGACCATTCTCAGGTGTTATGCCCACTTTAGTCATCAGCTGAGGTAGAGAATAGAGGTCAGTATCAACTGGTTCAAAACATAGGTTGCTAGGCAGAGTAGCCTGGGGGCAATTTCTGAAAGAATGAAGTATGTGTGTGGCAGGCAGTGCTCGACCTCTCTTGTGAAATAAGCCATAGTCTTTAAAGAGCATACTACACAGTTAGGGAGATAAGACCTAAAGGCAGATCAATATGAATCAGTATGGAATTAGGTGATTCACTGAATATGTTCTTGTTGCCTATCTAGCAACCCTTCCTCCCATCTTTCCTGGCCACAGTGGAGTATACATGTGACCCAGCCTGGGCTAATCAGTGGATGTCAACTCCCTAGCTATGGTTATTAGGTCAAGGGTGAGCATGTGACAAAACCAAGGCAATAAGACTGAGATTTGTAACAGTAGCTCTGGGAGACAGTGATCCTTTTCTTCTGCCTGATCACTGAACTGCTGTGCCACCAGCAGCCATGTCTCCCATCAGGTGGCAGAAAGAATAAAACATCAGTCCATCAGAAGTGGAGATGAGAGGCTGAGAGAAAGTTGACAGCTTTCATTCCCAACAGGTTTAAGGTCAATTCTACCCTCGTTTTTGTTCTTCCCGTTATTTGGTTCAGGGGTATAATAAACAGACACACACACACACACACACACACACACACACGTGTGCACATACACACACACTCTCTCTCTCTTTCTCGCTCTCTTTCTCTCTCTCTTACTCTTTCCTCCCTTCCCCCTTCCCCCACTTCCTCTCTGCCTAAACTAGTTAAAGTGGACATTCTATTTCAACCAAGGGAGTTATGAATTAAAACAAACTCAAATTTGGTCATTTTAATTAAATAAAAATTTGTTGGCTGGGCGTGGTGGCTCATGCCTGTAATCCTAACACTTTACGAGGCAAAGGCGAGTGGATCACTTGAGGTCAGGAGTTCGAGACCAGCCTGGCCAAAAATGTGAAACCCCATCTTTATTAAAAATACAAAAATTAGTTGGGTGTGGTGGTGCATGCCTGTAATCCCAATTGCTCAAGAGGCTGAGGCACAAGAATCACTTGTACCCGGGAGGCAGAGGTGGCAGTGAGCCAAGACAGTGCCACTGCACTCCAGCCTGGGCAACAGAGACAGACTCTGTCTCAAAAAAGAGAAATTTCTGTTAAGTGAACAATTTATGAACTTTCTCCAAAAGCCATAGAAGTTCTAAGGAGAAAGAGAACAAGTGAGAAAAAGGGGAAGCGATAGAAAGGAGAACTGGCTTAAGAATACAGGAAAGACATTGTGGTGATCAAGCTTAAGCTTGACTTTGAAGAGGGATGGAGTATAAAATGACAAAGAGCAGGGCTGGGGGAGAGCCTTCCACATGAAATAAATAGCATGAAGGGAGGAATGAAGGAGGAAATGAATATGACATAAAAGTTGGGAACACTATTATTTTCACATTGTTTTCTTAAAGTTGACTTCATCTACTGATTTTCAAATAGAAATTCATTCAGTGTGGGCTTTTGCATCTCTCCCATAACTGAATGATCATGATAAGTGTAGTCAGCTGCGCGCAGTTTCTCACACCTGTAATCCCAGCACTTTGGGAGGCCAAGGTGGGCGGATCATGAGGTCAGGAGATTGAGACCATCCTGGCTAAGACGGTCAAACCCTGTCTATACTAAAAATACAAAAAATTAGCCAGGCTTGGTGGTGGGCACCTGTAGTCCCAGCTACTCAGGAGACTGAGGCAATGGTGTGAACCCAGGAGGCAGAGCTTGCAGTGAGCCAAGATCATGCCACTGCACTCCAGCCTGGGCGACAGAGCGAGACTCCGTCTCAGAAAAAAAAAAAGTTAGTCATAATTTTGATTTTTATAACATCTTATACTCTACGATTTGAAAGCCCTTTTTATAATGCAATAGCCCAACAATTTTTAATAGCTTCCCAAATTACTTTCGCTTGGTGCACGGTAGGTCTGGAGGAGTTATACAACTCTTTTGGCTTACGTACTGTTTTAAAAATCTGATGCAATCTAAGAATTCTCTTTCAAGACAAATATGCATATTCACTTATAAAATTTTTTTCACAAGATTCCAGGGGATTTTCACCTTCACCTAAGATCCCTAGGGAGCCAGTGACGCCTGGCTAAAAGCTCCAGTTGTTAGAGGGCATATTTTGGCCTTAGTGTTTTAGTTACATTATAACACCCTTATCTTTAGAATTGTTCACAGAGATCTCTTTCTGCTGGTTTTTACTCATAGTGCTTTGTTTTCTTGTGTTCTTCGTTATTTTTTTTTTTTTATCATGATCTGCTCATTTCCTTGAGAAATTATTTGTAGGACTTTTTTTAGGTCTAAGGTGGAGATACATTTTTTTCAAAGAGGATTTGTGTTGGCTTCTGCCAAGTACTTAGAGACTCTATTAGTCCAGAATCACTTTGAATTAAATTAATGGCTTAAGGTTATTTTGACCATCCAGGTCTTATGAATTTGGGATTTTTGTGGTGGCCTAAATGGTAGTTCCACCAAGAGATATGTCTACTTCCTAATTTCTGGAACCTATGGATGTTACCTTATTTTGGAAAAAGGAATTTTGCTAGTGTAAATAAATGAAAGGATCTTGAGATGAGATCATCCTGGCTAACCTAGGCAGATCCTACATCCAATGACAGGCACCCTTATAAGGGACATACAGAGGAAAGACACATGAAGAAGAAGAAACAGAGATTACAGTGATGCTGCCATGAGCCAAGAAATGCTAACAGCCACCAGAACAGAACAAAACCTCTCCCAGAGCTTTTGGAGGGAGCACATCCTGTTAATACCTGTATTTTAGACCTCCAGCCTCCAGAACTATCAGGGAATAAATTTCTGTTGTTTTGAGCCACCCAGTTTGTGATCATTTGTTGTAGCAGCTGCGGGAAGCCAATATAGGCTCCAAATCCACCACACTAGCTGGCCTGTCATTACAGCTTCTCTGGGAATTCCCCCCCCCCCACATTCCCGTCCTGCTCAGCACCAGGACATCATTCCTTCCTGTAATCCGGGGAATGAATGTCAAAAACTATGAAGGGCATTTTACCTACAAGTTTGCCGTAGTTTCATGGATGCTGGCAGAAGACATGAGACTTCTGGGTCAGAGACAAAGGATGGTTTATTACTCACAGTAATAGCAGTAGCCAGAGTATCAGCATTTATGTCAGCTCTCGAACCCCAATTCCCATACAGTGACATGAGAACAAAATAATATCTGCACATGCAGTGGGTTTCATTATAGGAAAGAAACCTTGGGTTTAGTGAACTGGATCTTTTATATTGGTCAAAAAACATGCTTGCCTTTTGTACCAAAAAGAGGCGTTATGTTTCTCATACTAGATAGTAAGGTTGCATGGCCTTTGCTCTGGAGAAAGACACCATCTCTATCTTCTAATGCCATTTATTATACAAACATCCTTGGGAAGATAGTCTGGAATGAAGGTAATCAGTGTTTCTATTCATAAGATGTATAGAAATGTCAGAGATTCATGGAGAGTTGTTTTCCAACTGAGAGATGGGAAAGGAGAGGGTTGGTTTTACTTTAAATTCACCTTGCTCTGAAGGTGTGTTACTTACCGATTGCTGCAGAACCCAATCTTCCCTATTACCAGAAATGGACTAGGACAGCTCATGTATACCTGCCTGGTGGTAGCATAAACTAACATAAGTATTAGATGGTTCCTCACATGAAACAGCAACGAGAGAAATGTGCTGGCTTCAAAGTGGGTGATAATCTGTGTTTCATAAGCTACTCAGAGGTTTCGTATGACTTATTGCAGCCAATTGTTCTGCAAGGCTCTTTGAGCAGCCTTTCAAGAGGGTTCCAAAAGAGGAATTCTCAAACTATTTTAACCAGCCATAGTATTGTTTTAAAAAAAAAAACCCAAATATCATAAAACACAACTTCCCAGGGTGATTACTTTGAAGAAGGTCTTACTTATTTGGCTCTAGGGTTCAGTGTGACGGCTAAGCAGCAAGTCCTCCGGATTAGAATTCTTTCTTTTATTTACTGAAAGTCCACTAGCTCTAAATTATGAGGGAGGATTCAGCCAGAAACTCAGACAAGGGATAAAATAAGAGAATGAAAGCTACAACTGAGACATTTCTCCACCCTATGGCACATTCCCTCCTAAAGGGTCTCCTTTGTCAATACTTAACTCAAGGCTTATGTGGAAGCAGAAGGGGGTAGAATTTGGAAAAAGCCTACCCCAGCTCCTGTCTTTTTTTTTTTTTTTTTTAGACAAGGTGTCACTCTGTCACACAAGCTGGAGTGCAGTGGTGTGAATGCAGCTCACCTGGGCTTAAGGGATCTTCCCACATCAGTCACCCAAGTAGCTGGGACTACAGGTATGTGCCACCACACCGGCTAATTTTTTAAAATATTTTTTCCTTATTTTTTGTAGAGATGGGGTCTCGCCATTTTGCCCAGGATAGTCTCGAACTCTTGGACTCAAGAGATCCTCCTGCCTTAGCCTCCCAAATTGCTGGGATTACAGACGTGAGCTGCCACGCCCAGTTCCTTCATCTGTGTTTATGTGTTGCTTCCATATTTGAGGTGTTCTCTGGGCTAGGCAGCTTTTCCACTCCTGTTTCTGTTGAGTATTTCACCACCTGCCAACCTAACTTGATAGCCCATTTGGGACTTGAAAGATTGAAGTCAACTGGGCTGAACTGAGTTAAACCCCAGTTCAACAAAAATGCTCAATTTCTATCCATTACATTAATTCCATTGGTATGAGACCAAACTCTACAGAAGCAGAAGCAAATAAACTGCAGGTGTAATCAACTGATAGAGCTGGGAGGGGAGTAAGAGAGAAAAAATAGAGACAGGGAAAGAGAGAGAGAAAGAGAGACAGACAGACAAACATACTGCAATGTCAAGAAAATCCAAATTGCCTTTATTAACTGAGGTAAAACATTTCTGAATTCAGTACCTAACTCAGAACAAACCCAACCACTGAGATGTGAACCTTCCTTTTCTCCCTTTTTTTTTTTTTCCTTTTTATTTTTGAGAGGAAAGCACATGTTTACCCTGCGTCAGCAAGCAGGACAAATGTGAGTTTAAGGCAACCAAAGGACATGAACTTGAACTGAAGTTTGAAAATATAGACTGTCCTAGATAGAATCTCAAGATTAGGAGACATTTTGATGTAGAGCTGAACGTAAGTCTTTTCTCCTCCAAAGAACCAGTTACCCTTTGTTCTGGAAGCAGAAAGGAATAGTCTACATTTCCCAGAAAAAAAAAAAAAAAATTAAGTCTCCCATTGAGCAAAAATCGCAGTTTTCCCAAGGCTTATTTTGGTTATTTAACGTGGGTCAGGAAGGAGATCAGATCTTGAGTTGGAAGGCACTTTTGTAAAGATGAAGGTGCCTCCAAGGATGAAACTTGTAGCTTTAATAGAGTTTTCTAGAAACGCACAATTACCTTTGGTGGCTATGGGTTAACCTGTGGTCCAGGGCACTGGGAGTGGTCACATTTGAGAGTGAAGGAAACAATATAGAAAGAGCCAGGCTATTGCCTCTGCACAGATCTTATAACAAGACAAAAAGTTTCAGCATTTACTCTGCTGCATCAGGGTCTGGAATCTTCCAAATGAGGCATCATAGAGTCTGATAGCCCAGACAGCAGGGCCTAGACCCAACTCGAAAGTCAGTCTGGGCCAGCTTCTAGCTCAGCTAACCTAGGAGCAGAATGGAACTTCAGAGGATGTCTGAGTCACCTTTCTTATTTTATGTTGGTGAAAGTGAGGGAAGCGAGGTGTTTTCCCCAAGGCTTTGTGATTGCTGTGTTAGTCTAGTCCTCCAACAAACAGACTCCGAGGTAGGAGTCAATTTACACAAACTTTGTTAGAAAAAACACCTTGAGTGTGGGGAAATGAGGAGGTAACAGGAGAAGACCACAATATTATCTTGTCCCTTCAAGCTTAGGAGGAGAGTAGCAAAGGCTCTCAAAGTTGTTAGCCCAGGATGCTTGACTATCCTTTGACAATTTCTCTTAAACCTGACCATACCTTTGCAATAGTCTCTCAATTAAACTTTCTTCCATTACCTCATTTGAGCTTGATGTTTGTTTTTTGCCAGGACTTTGACAAATACAAATACTTTGATCATCAGTCAATAGTAGAGGGTTTATTAATTAGCACAAGGAGTTTTAGAAATGCTTTTTATTTATATTGGTGAAATGAGTAGTATTTAAGATATTAGAATTAGTTGGCTAGCAATAGTGTCCAGGCGCCTCCGCCCTTGCATAAATATAAGAATGTAGGAAGTTCGACAGCTTATTCCTTCTGGGTTACCATTTGGGCCTAATATCCACTTAATTGTTTAGCCTAGGAATCTTGATTGTATCTAGATGGTTAAAACTTGCCAGTAGAATATTCTTGCCTTTTCCTCAAGAGAATTTTTTATGCCAGGTACTCATGAAGCTCAGAGGCAGATTGCTGGGACCTTGTCAAATTTCTAGATAGGATGGTGACTGTTTTATTTCTTTGTTGTGTTTTGGACCTGCTGGCTTATAAAAGTTAGTCTGTGTGTCAGAATTTGGCTGGGACTTCTGGATTCTGGGTGAGAGAACTTTAGTGCTCCCCTACCTCAAACTATTAGAAGCTACCAGTACCCCAAAAAACAACTTAAATATTGTGAACCTTTAAGCTGGCTTAGATCAGACCACAACATAGAGAAGCACTCTCTCCTCTCTATCAGGCCTTTCCAAATCCTGCACATCCCCAAAGATCGACATGGGAGAAGAAAGAAAGAGCTTTGCCATGTCTTATTAAATGCTGGAGTGGGCGCCTGGCCTGGTGTCTGATGGCTCTTCTCATAGCAACTCTGTTTTCAGCAACAGGCTCTTATTAACTGCTGGGGCCACAAGTAGTGTCATGCCTTGTTATCTATATTTATAAATGCAAATCCCACTGCGAGAAATCTCCAGAGACAGATCAGATGGCTAATATCCTCCAATTGCAAGAGAGGAAAAAGGCCCAGGGAGGCTGAGCCACTTGTCCAAGGCCACTCTGTATTTGGTGGGTAGAGGCGTAACTGGAGCCCGAGTTGCCCACCATGGCTGGTGTGCTGTGTGCAGCTCAGCTGGCTTCTCAGAGAAGCCTTGTATGGTAAGTGTAAGGGCAGGTCCTTGTGTAGGCACATTCATCAATTACCGTGCATTCACCACAGAGCTACCATGCACCCAGGATGGGGCTGCGTGGGACAGGTGAAGAAGAGAAAACGGTCCCTTTCCTGGAGAGTATACTCTCAGCTCGGGGAGCTACGGCTGACACAACACAGTTAACAGCAACATCCGAGCTCACTGGAGTGGGAGTAACTCTAAGAACAGAGAAACACCAAGGAGGGTAATTCAGATGGTGGTTAAAAGGTCTGCTCAAGGCCGGGCGCGGTGGCTCATGCCTGTAATCCCAGCATTTAGGGAGGCCAAGGCGGGCAGATTACCCTGAGGTCAGGTGCTTGAGACCAGCCTGGCTAACATGGTGAAACTCCATCTCTACTAAAAAAATACAAAAATTAGCCAGGTGTGGTGGCACATGTCTGTAATCCCAGCTACTCAGGAGGCTGAGGCAGGAGAATCACTTGAACCCAGGAGGCAGAGGTTGCAGTGAACTGAAATCATGCCATTGCACTCCAGCCTGGGATACAGAGCAAGATTCTGTCTCAAAAAAAAAAAGAAAAATGTTCTGTTCAGACTCAGACTCAGATAGGCCTGGCTCAAATCCTAGCTTTCCTGTGGCAACTCACTTACCCCTCTTAAACCTCACTTTGGCCATCTCTGAAATGGGAATAGCAACAGTACCTCTGTCATAGGATAGTGAGAATGAAGTAAGGTCTTGCCTGCCAAAATGCTTAGCAGAGAGCTGGCCAACATGGTAAGTGCCCTGTTATCCAAATTAACATCAATTATTTAATTTGTTTACTAATCAAAGCAGAGAGGAGTGCCATATGCACACACCTCGCTTCTCACTGAATATCACCGTGCATATGGTATTCCAAAGGGGTCCATGCGGGGGCGGAATAACCACGAAGAATGCTAATTAGATGACTGGCATGATCTGCCAAGTAAATATGATCTAGAAATGGGATTAGCCAAGGGTCAACCAATTATGGTGGGATTAATTGGCTACTGATTTGTCAGGGGTGACCGGGCGCATCACACGGTATTTGGGGAGCAGTAATCACTTGCTTTCCCACACACTTGCTCAGCTTCAGCCTTGCAATCCGCCCCCGAATGCAAGCAGAGCACTGAAAGTGACTAGGAAATCTGTTTTGAGAATTGTCTTTGCAGAGCAACTACCATGCTGCTATGCAGAAAGGGATTAATCGTTCTTAAGGTTTCTGTTTGCTAATCTCTTCACTAGCTTCACAAACACCCCAAGGTCACGTTTAGTACTAGATCCATCTACAATAATACCGTTAGGGCAGAGTGTACTCCTGTCCCTGGGTTCTTCATGAGTTAATTAAAAAGGTGATCTCCAGGCTCCTGCACAGAAATGGAAACAAAAAGAGAATGTCTTTCTGTCAAGCAGAGGGACAAACATTTCCATCTAAGGAAAACTGAGTCAAAGTTCCAGAAGCCTGAAGAGGTAACTTTGTCTCAAAAGCCAATATGCCTTTCATCTGAAAGATGTTTTCAACTAGAGAACAAAGCCTTAATCTGGCATAGACACTGCAAGGTGCCCAGTGGCTTAGAATCAATGAGAAATTCAACATATTAAACATGGTTCTTAATCTGACCATTAACACGTAGAATTACAGTTGTCTTAGCACCTGCAATGTTGACTAACCTGTGGCTTTTTAAACCAACCTATGAAGTGACACCGATTTAACCAAGGAAATAAGAAAGAAATTTACCATGAAGAGAAATTCTGTCATCCCTGATTTGCCCTGAAAGCTCCGTGACAGGTCATCCACTTCTAAGGAAAGTGTAGCCTAATCTAGTCATCAGCATTGCAGTTTCTCCTGGGAACCCTATTTGCTCAGTTACCTAGAAGAAGATTAACACGAACTTTAAAAAAAATCAGTGTAATAATCACTTCGCACTCACTAGAATGGCAACTATTTAAAAAAAAAAAAAAAAACCCAGAAAAAAACAAGTGTTTATAAGAATGTGGAAAAATTGGAATCTTTGTGCACTGTTGATGGGATTATAAACTGAAAAACAGTATGAACATTCCTCAAAAACTAAAAATTAGAACTGCTATATGATCCAGCAATCCCACTTTTGAGTATATATTCAAAAGAATTGAAAACAGGATCTCGAAGAGATATTTCCACACCCGTGTTTACTGCCTCATGATTCACAAGAGCCAAGATATGGAAGCAATTCAAGTGTCTACTGACAGATGAATGAAGAAAATCTGGTATCAGCATATAATGGACTATTATTCAGACTTAAAAAAAGGAAAGACATTCTCTCATTTGAGACAACATGGATAAACCTCGAGGACATTATGCTACGTGATATAAACCAGTCATAAAAAGACAAATACTGTATGATTCCACTTACATGAGGTATCTAAAGTAGTCAAATTTATAGAAACAGAAAGCTGAATGGTGGTTAGCAGGGACTGTGTGGGGAGGGGAAGGAAAAAAGGAACTTGCTTAATGGATGTAGAGTTTTAGATTTGCAAGATGAAAAAGTTGTGGTGATCTCTTTCACAACAATGTGAATATATTTAACACTATTGAGCTGTCCACTTGAAAATTGCTAAGATGGTACATTTTATGCTATGTGTTTTTTCAAAAAGCTAAGATAAATTCACAGATGGAGGAATAGATAAATGGTCAGATAGGTAAGGAAGCAAGCATAATGAACTATTAGTGGTAGAATCTAGGCAGTAAGTATAGGGGTGTTTATTGTAAAACCCTTTCAACTTCTTTTGTGTTTGAATATTTTCACAATAAAATGTTGGCAAAGAATAAAAACTCAATGTAGTAATTAATACTTATACACGTGCACCCCACATATGATAGCTACACTATATATGTAGCTAATATTTGTAATTATAATTCATTTTTATTAAAAAAAGAATTAAATCTCTCTGAAAGAGTAAAATTTTGTAAAAATAAAAGGAATCTTCTTGCTCAACATTTTTTCATCAGCTAAGACATATACATTGGCTTTTAGAAAATCATTTGGGTTAAAAGGGCTCTTCAGTGAATAGCAACTAACCTCTGCTCAGCCCTCTTCGACCCCAGTTCTGCTCCCTGAGCTAACCGCATTTTATCACTTGTGTTTATTTGTTTCTGGAGGTTATTTCTCTGTCTTTCCCCAACATGCTTATACCGCTGCTTCTTATTTCACCAACTTTAGGTATTGTCTTTGACTTCCTATCCTGAGAGATGCGACTTTGGCCCCAAGACACCATCCCCCACCTCCCCACAGCTCATCAGCCACTTCACCCTCCTCCCCATTGCCTTCTCTCTTCTCCTTTCTCCCTGCTAAATGCACTACCCTGAGTTCCTCTGCTAGTTATCTCTGCAACTTCAAATGCATACCCAGATTCCTGTTTTTTGTGCCATCAATTATCCATATCAACTCTCGATTCTCTGTTTGTAAGGTAGGGATTTTGATATTTCCATCCTCCTCCATACTTCCTCTCCCACTTGCCTTCCCCCGACAGACTCTTCACTATGCCTTTACTTTTACATTCTTTTATATTGTTACATCCATTTGAATATGCCAAAGCAAAACACCAAAAACCCTACAACTCCATGTGGAAAAATCTTGTTCCAACATGATGAACAAGCACACTGCTAAGAATATAGTAAGCCTCTCATGAACACCTGGACAGTTGGGTATTAGCCACATTTGCCAACACTAAGCTCTAAAAACAGGTGCCTCACTACTTTTATCCTGGGGAGGCAGATAGCCAGGCCATCCGGATCCCTGGTAGGAAAAAAGACAGGAGGCATTTCACAAACTTCTATGTTATTAAAAAAAGAAAAGAAAAAAAAAGGTACCACATCTGCTCTGCATGCTTTCAGGGTCTGAAAGGCCTATGCAATTGCATTAGGGTTTTAGAAATGAGATTAAGGGAATTAATGTAAGATAGAACCATAATGGATTATTAGAGGGAAGGTAGGCACATTTAGGGGGTGTTCTTGGCCTTTCCGTTTGGCTGACCTATCCCAAAACTGTTCCTTTGGGTCTCTATCAGAGACAAAGCAGTAACCTGGATGGACCATAGGCACGAGTCCTGTAGCCTGTTCCTCCTCAGGCTGCAGCCTTTTTCATCCTGCCATGTATCTGAGTTATGCACGTGCTTGACGCCTTCACTAAATCATATGTAACTAGAATCCGGGGACACAAGGGTTTCAACCGTCTTTGTTTTCTCCTCCCTTACTGTCACTGTGCTAGAGCCTAAGTCTCCTGAAATGCACCCTGGAGACTTGCTCAAAGATGTCAAACACAACATACTGATCAGGTAGCTATTTTCTCTGAAGCTGGTAGTTCATGACATGTTCTGACAAGTCCCGAGCTCTCTCAGTGCCCTGCTTCCCTCAGGACATTGCAAATGGCTTTCTCCTAGGACTGTGTGTCATGCTTTTGGAGTGTGACAGCCTCAGATTGCTCTCTGACATAGTTAATAAAATAGAGAACACCTCCTATTTTCTTTTCTTTTTTTTTTTTTGACCAAGGGAGAAAGCACAAATTCAGAGCAATTCCATGCCTTACTCTAGTCGTGTGCTAGTTTGCTGCCATTTCTTAATTGAGCTTGCATCGACTTCTGCTAATTCCAAGTCTGGAATCCTGTTGTCTACTTGACTATGATGGGCAGAATAATGGCACTGGAATGATGCCCACCTCCTAATGTCTGGAACCTGTGAATATGTTACCTCACATGGCAAAAGGGAATTTGCAAATATGATTAATTTTAAGGACTGTGAGATGGGGAGATTATCCTCGATTATTCTGTGGGCCCAATCTAATCCTATGAATCCTTCAAAAGAGATGAACTTTCCCAGCTGTGGAGAGAGGAAGACATGACTGTGGGTCAGATGGATGCAACATGAGAAGGACTTTACCTGCCACTGATGGCTTTGAAGATGGAGGAAGGGGCCACGAGCCAAGGAATGTGAGGGGCTTCCAGAAGCTGAAAAAGACAAGGAAACAATTTCCAATTTCTTCCCTAGAAACTCCATAGGGAAACACAGTCCTGCCAACACCTTGATTTTAGCCCAGTGGGACCTATTTCAGTCTTCTGACCTATAGAACTGGAAGATAATAAATGTGTGTTGTTTTAAACCACTAAGCTTGTTGTAATTTGTTACAGTAGCAAGAGACAACTAATGTCCTGCCATAGTATCGACTGGTGTGTCCTCAAAGATATAAAAGCAACCAATTCCCCACAGCTACTAGGTACTTGAGAATTGCTTATGAATTGCATATGGGGAAATCCCTGCTACTTGGGACTCTTGCAAAATATGTCATGGTGATATATGAGTTTTTCCACAAAGATGAGGGCTTGCCTGTTTAGGACCCAAACATTTTTTTATTTTAAACATTTTGTAAGAAAAATATATGTATTTGAGACTCAGTCTCACTTTGTCATCCAGGCTGGAGTACAGTGGTGTGATGTAGCTCACTGCAGCCTCAAACTCCTGGGCTCAAGTGGTCCTCTCGCCTCAGTCTTACAGGTGTGCGCCATCTCTCTCAGCTAATTTTTTATTTTTGTGTAGAGATGGAGATCTTGCTATGTTGCCCAGGCTGGTCTAGAACCCTTGGCCTCAAGTGATCTTCCTGCCTCAGCCTCCCAAAGCACTGGGATTACAGGTGTGAACCATCACACCTGGCCAGATGAACATTTTTAACCCATAGGAAGATTACATTCTGTCTAAATCATATATATGTATTATAACCCCATATATCTCTCTATATTTCTCTCCATATATATTTCTTCATATATACAGAGAGAGATTATGTTCTTATTATTCCTTTCTGCTTAAACAGAATACATTAAACTTTAGCATTTTTGCGATTTGTGGGAGAACTTATTTTGGGCACTGATTATTATCCAATACTACATCATTGCCCTTGGCGATGACTGAATATCAAAAAACTACCATATACTGCAGACTCTCTGGAAAGGTCCCAATTCTAGATACTCTGTCCTACTTTCCTTACTCTTCTCAGACTGCTTTTCCTGACAAAGGGCTCAGGTGCCATGGTCACTTTAGTTGAAAGTCTACTTGTCTTCACAGTAAGTGTCTTCAAACTACCATCTAACAGGGAATCCTAAACCATTATGTTTGCCTCAAATACATTAAAAAGAAACAAGAATAGTTGGTAACTTCCTGTTCATTACTTTTCAACCCTAATCAATAATTTTCAGCACAAAATTTTTAGTTAGGCAATGGACTATTAGGATACTGACATGGCAAGATTAGGTCATTTGAGGCCTTGAGAAATCAGTTGACCTTTGTGTCAAACAGCTGATTTGTAGTAGCAGGGCCACGATGAAAACTCAGAATCCCTTAGTTTCTGTTCTTTGACCTGGTAGACCTACCAGCCTGCTTTCAACTTAAGTAGCAAACCCTGCATCTCTCCTAAGGAACCCTTTAAGCCAGACTGCAGACGTCAATCAGAAAAGCCAGTGTGATTACAATCTCCCTTCTCAAAATAATGCTTCCTTTCTAAACCCAGTCTCAGAAGATCGAAACCAAAGTAGGCCTCCAAACTCTAACCACAACCGTCTTCAAAAGTTATGGGGAGTCCCTTCTCTTAGCAGTCTAGCTGCAGCTGCTGAGGTTGCCACCTGCTCAAATGACTGAGACAGAAGGCTCCTTTCCAGGGGGTGCCATGGCTGGAACCAGTTTTATACAAGAGGACTCCTAGCTTATGGGCCCCCGGCTTCAGACTTATTTAATTAGCTGAGACACTCCTGTGTTGCTAATCACTCTTAGTACAAAGAGGCGTCAACAAGCCTGTGGGTTAAAAGCAGGTCTCTTCTGAGTTTACTTAGCTTGGTCTAGAGAGAGGTGAGTGTGTGTGTGAGTGTTGTATGTGTGTGTGTGACTGTGTGAGCATAAGCTGTATGAGATTGTGCAGGACTGTACGTGATTGTGGATGATCGTGTGTGTTCACATATGCATTGTGTGTGCGTGTGGGCATGCATGTGCGCATGCTTCTGCGTGTGGTTGTGTGTAGTTCTCTGAGTGTGAACTTGTGTGGGATTGTGTATGCATGTGCATACCTGCATTGTATGTGCTTGTGTGCAAGTAAGTGTGTTCCTGCACACAGCTAAAGGAGAAACAGAAAGAAGGGCAGGATAGAAGGACAGAAGGAAAAGACAGCCAACAAGAAAAGGCAGAGAATAGACATGTGGAGGCCAGATACAGAGAGAAGGAGTGGGTGCAAGGAGCAGGGAGCGGGGAAACAAATGACAGGGCAAAGGTGGAGAGCAGAGGGCGGGGAAGCGAACGGAAAGCACAGGACGTAAGAAAAGGAAGGACTCAGCGGGGTGATGCCTTAGCCATTTCAGGCCTTAAGAAATGCCTCGTTAGGGAAGCAGGTGGACTCCGAAGCTTCCAGGAGAGTGATGTAATCCCCTTGTCATTTTTCTGCCTCATCATCACAGAGTCTGCTGTCTTTGTGTCCTGGTGATTCTCATCACCTAGCCTGGGCCCTGGCCTCAACCCCCATGGCCCTGGGAGATGGTGCCATCCAGTCATATCTGAAACCTCTTTGTCAGGCCTGTGGTTTTATTTTTTCTAATAACGTAGCAACATCAAACAAAGGAAGTCACGCTTGTCCTTTGCCTCAACAAGGTAAATAGTCGTTGCCCCAGCCCAGGTGCCTCCGTTGTAGAACATACACAGGTGGGGAAAGGGGCTTGCAGGGGCCTCGGGTTTACAGGGATGAAGAGGCAGGGCCTGAGTCTGAGAACAATAAAAATCAGGCCTGGCACTTGGTGCGGAGCAGTGACCAGGGACAGGACTTGACCTGGGGAAGGAACAGGACTCCAATAGGTGCCTTCTGAAGCCTGCAGGCCAGGAGGCCAACTGCATAGGCTGGCGAGAAGGACCCAGGACCCACCCCCCGTGGCTTTCCCTTTTAGGTCTGAGTCTCTCCGTGTGCAGAAGGAGAGTTGCATTGGCTCAGTGCTTTCCAAAGTGCTGAGGGATTCCAGGGGCACCCATGGAGGTCCCCCGGGGCTTGCGGACAGGGGTGGGCGAGTGAGCAGGAGTCAGGTCTCCCCTCTGCACTGACCTGAGCTGCCTCATCTTTACATTTTACTTTTATTTAAAGACTGTAAGCCAAAGCCAGTGTGAAGCCTCCTGAACTAGCTGATCTCCACATCCATGCCAGCACCTTATGACCCACCGTTCTACACTGGTGGAGGGGGGGCTGGTGTTAGCGCTATTGGGGCCCTGGGACAGAGTTGACAGTGAACTTTGGCAGAGGAGGAGGCACCTTTTTCGTGTGATTAGGGAATCTGGATTCTTTCGTTGACCCCGGCACCGGATGTGTACCCCAAAGAGGCTAACTCCTTGGGACTGAAGCCCATGTGCCCACAGGATGCAAGAGTTTGAAGGGGGCACCCCACCCTAACGGGCACAGTCTCATCACCCTGAATTTCTGGGTTGGGCAAACCGCTAGTTGACCCAGTATTCAGCCATAAAGAAACAGAGAAGCTACTTCCTTGAAATCAGTGCTACCTTGGTGAGTATAAATCTTGCAAGAAACCAAGGAGAAACCCCTATGAGATAGCTTGTTGGGTAGAAGGTCAGGTTCGAGTTTCACATAATGGCAGTGGCTGTGCTGTGACCCAGCAGGCTCTGTTTTATGTGCCAAGGCCTCCCAGCTGGCCTGGGCCAGTTCTGTCCTTCCACGCCTCACTGGGAGCCACCCACTTTGTCAATAAGCAGCTGGTATCCCTCTGCTTCTTAGTCATATGTCATTTATAGACTCTTGATCTGCCCCCAGTGTCACAGCCGACTGGCTGTTGTGGGTTCTGGAAGGATCAGAAAGGAGGTAACTGACAGAAAAGCCATCCATCCTTGGTTGAGTTCTCTTTGAGTTTATCTCTTGGATTTGGGAGCTGGGGGCGGAGGGTGCCCGCCTGTGTGCTGGGGGTTTGGGGAAAGGCGTTCACCACCAGGCTGTAAAATGACCAACTGCTCAAAAGCCAGGTGGATAAATCTGCCAGTTCAGTGAAATCGCATCCTGTTCCATTCGGAGGGGACAGCAAACACAGATGCACACAGCGGAGTAGTAATTACATCTCAGAAGATGCTAAATATTTCAGTGCCTGTCTGGTGCCGATTCTTATTGGAGGGAATTTTATGGTGTTGGGTTTTACAGGCAGTAAACTTGTGTACTGAGTTATTTTTCTCTGCCTCTCAAAAAGCACTGTGTCCATATTTCACCATGTATCAGGTAATATGGAAGTTGGCTTTATGTAAATCATTAGTTACCTTAAACCACAACCTCGGTTCTCACACTGGAAAGCTCTTCCCAGTTGTCTCTTTGCTGGGGAAAACTCTTCATCACTGGACGGTCGTTTATTTCTGTTTCTAGGAGCAACCACTTCAGATTCCTAGCGTGTGGGTGGTTTGCACGCATGAGTCATGCAGATGTTACGTTCCCCTGAAAGAACCAGCCAGATCCTTTGACCAGGCAGGGACTTTGTCCCAAGCTGCTGTGACCTGGGAGGTTAGTCCTGCTACTGCAGCCAGAGGCTGACTGACGGGGAGGCACAAAGGCCAGCCCCCTTCTCTGAAGGACGGTGTGACTGCCCTATGGAAATGCCCCCGTGGCCCTTGGGCCTCAGGTCACAGCTCGGCTTTACTCAAGACCCACCCTTTCTTGGCCCATCCTTCCCTAATGCTCGTGGAGGTTTTTCCTGAAGGGCACTGCCTGGAGAAATCACATGCCCTGGAATCCCTGTCTTAGGCTCTGCTTCTAGAACCTGAACTAAGACAGGAACTAAGACTAAACAGAGAACTAAGTTCTCTGCTTCTAGAACCTGAACTAAGACAGCCGTGGCCCTGAAGAGGCTGGCATTCTAAGGTCTTTTACCTGATGTCATAAATGGTTCCCCCAAGTCAGTTCAGTTTCTCTAGTTTCCCTCAGAACTTTGCCTGTGGCAGAGGCAGTTCACAGGGGCTCCACTCCAGCACACAGCAGGGAGACAGCAGGTCCACACCACTGCCAGTTGAGTGCTCTGCCAGTTGATGGCAACTTCAGTGGGCTGAATTCTTCCTAGGATGCACCTATAAGGCAAAGTGTTTTGTCCTGAGGGCCGCAGGCTTACAGTGACGGGCAGAGAGAAACGCAGTTGCTTTGTGCAGACTCCTAAAGGACCCCTGTGAACGGGCTCTCCCTTACCAGGCTACTGCCATCATCTGAAGTTCCAGTTTTAGAGATTTAGTTCTTGGTGGCACACAGTTATAGTTCTAGATACTTGAGAGATTGAGGCAGGAAGATCCCTTGAGCCCAGGAGTTTGAGACCAGCCTGGGCAACACAGTGAGACCCCCTTCTCTATATTTTTGTTAAAAAGATATTTCGTTCTTTATGTTGAAACACAATCTGACTTATTACTCTGTCAGCCGTTGACAGTTTCTTGTGAATTAATTTGTCCCAGAGTCCAGTGTGACAGCTGGTCCAGGCAGCATTGGATGGGGGCAGGGAGGAAAGTTAGGGCCAGAATAGAAGTTTGGGTGAGGCACTCATGCCAGGGACTGGGGTAATGTGAGAGGCCATAGCCAGGGTCTGCCCTTTTCCCAGCTTTGCTGATGACAGTGGTAGTGAAAAAAAGATCCATTTTTAAAGATCCTCCTTTTCTATTTCAGAGTCTCACACAGTGATGGACACATAGCAGGACTTTAAAATGCTTGCTCTACAACACAAAGACAATGACTGAATGATCCCACTTCCATGAGGTATCTAGAGTAACCAAACTCATAGAAACAGAAGGTAGAAGGGCGGTTGCCAGGGTCCAGGGGGAGGAAAATGGAGAACTGTTGTTTAATGGTGATGGAAATGTTTTGGAGATTGGTTGTATAACAGTGTGAATATACTTAACTGAACTGTGCACTTAAAGATGGTTGATGGCAGCCCTGAAACTGTGTATATCTATTATACATCATCTAAAATATTGTTTAAAAAATAGTCGATGGCAAATTTTATGTCACGTATGTTTTACCACAATTAAACATTTTTAAACAATGCATGCTTTTCAAAGACAATTTGGGCTTTTCATAGAGCAGATCCTCAGGAACTATTTGTTGACTTACTTGCAGAGCACATTCCTTTGGCAAACTCCCAAACCTAAGAGAAAAGCTCAAAAAGAAATAAGCAAAAAAAGCATAAAGGGCCTGAAGCCCTTCAGAAACCTGTTTCCAAATTCTTCCAGATTCCAACTTCTCCCCTACTGAGGCTGTTCCCAAACCTGTCTCCACACGCCTCCCACTCCAAACCCAACCCTGCCCTGGCCCTGCCACATTTCCAGACTCTCTGTTGCTTCCCTCCTTTCAGATTCTACTTTTATCTTCTCAGATGTTAACTCTTTCCCCATCCAATGCACAAAAAATTAGCCAGGCATGATGGCATGTGCTTGTAGTCCCTGCTACCTGGGAGGCTGAGGTGGGAGGATTGCTTGACCCCGGGAGGTTGAGGCTGCAGTGAGCCGTGATTGTGATCATGTGACTGCACTCCAGCCTGGGTAACAGAGTGAGACACTGTCTCAAAAAAAAAAAAAAAGAAAAAAAGAAAAAGAGAGATCGACTTGTCGTTATCAGTCCGTTTTCACGCTGCTGAAAAAGACACACCAAACTCTGGGTAATTTATAAAGAAAAACAAGTTTAATGGATTCACAGTTACAAGTGCCTGGGGTGGCCTCACAATCATGGTAGAAGGCAAAAGGCGTATCTTAAAGGGTGGCAGGGAAGAGAGAGGATGAGAACCAAGCAAAAGGGGCTTCCCCTGATAAAACCCTCAGACCTCGTGAGACTTTTTCTCTACTAGGAGAACAGTATGAGGGAAACCTTCCCATGAGTCAGTTGTCTCCCACCGAGTCCCTCCCACAACACGTGGGAATTATGGGAGCCACAGTTCAAGATGAGATTTGAGTGGGGACACAGCCAGACCATATCACTTGTAGAAATAATAATGCTTCAAAGCCTTCAACGGGGAATTGATAAATACATTAACCAACAAAGGAATACAACTAGCTATTAGATAAATGAAAGAGATCTCTGTGTCAGCAGGGAAAGATGCTAAGGAAGACAAGACAGGACACAGAACAGTGATCCTCCCGCTTTGACTTCTCAAAGTGCTGGGATTGCAGGTGTGAACCACCATGCCTGGCCCTGTGGCAGACATCGAAAGGACTACTGTGAGGGAACTCTCCCTTACCAGACAACAGCTGTTATCTGAAATCCTACTTTTAGAGACAGTTCTCGATAGCACACACCTGTAGTCCCGTCTACGCAGGAGGCTGAGGCAGAGGATGGCTTGAACCCAGGAGTTTGAGACTGCAGTGAGCTGTGATAGTGCAACACGGGGCTGTGCTGGGTCCTGCCTGCCCCTCCCCGGAGTGTAGACCAGGAAGATTTCCAGAGGAGCCTTGAGAGCTTTGACAATATGTTGATGCCATTGGGAGCCCCTGAGGGCTGGCCTCTGTCTCCTTGAACTGGGGTCTAAGTGCTGTGAAAAAAATCTGAAGGCCAGAGATGACTAAGTGTTTGGAGGTGCTAGGGAGCTGCTGGACTGGGGGCTCCCTGCTCCCCACATCTGCGGGCGCAGGAAGGCAGCTGTGGGGCTACTATGGTTTGAATATTTGTGTTCCTCCAAATTCATGTTGAAACTTCATCCCCAAAGCAACAGTATTGAGAGAGGTGATGCCTTTAGGAGGTGATTAGGCCATGAGGCTCCACCCCTCAAGGATGTGATTAGTGCCTTATAAAAGGGCTGGAGGGAATTAGTTAGGCCCCCCTTTTTGCCCTTCAGCCCTTCTGCCAAGGGACACAGCATTCGTCCCCTCCAAAGGACGCAGAGACAAAGTGCCATTTTGGAAGCAGAGGACAGCCCCCACCATAAACCCACTAGGGCCTTGATCTTGGGCTTCCCAGCCTTCAAAATTGTAGGATATGAATTATCATTGCTGATCAATTATCCACTCTGTGGTATTGTGTTAACAGCAGGAATGGACTAAGACAGAGACCGTGATGTGTCTGGTCCAGGAGGCCCCAGCTGCGGGACACTGGAAGGGTAACCTGGAGGTGTCTCAGGTTGACGAAGGGGTTATTGGGGATGGAGATATATTTGCCCCATCAAAGGAACTCCCCCTCACAGGGGAGAGGGGCCAGCGGAGGATTTCTGAAAGGGCCCTGCAAGAGCATCCGCCTTAACAGTCTGCCAGGCACGGGAGCAGGGCCCAACTTGGGATGGCCCATTGTAATAGGAACCGTCTTCTGCTTCCGCTTCTCTTTCTCTGATGCCCTTTGACCCTCCACCTGGCAAGCAGTCAGGAAGAGAGTAAAAACCTATCAGGCTTCCCACCCAAAAATAGTTCCACCCTGGGGAGGGAGGGAAGACATTCCTTTTACTGAATTGAGACTATGTTTGGGCCTTCAAGAGACTGCAGGAAGGCCTGAGTGATGCAGGTGCCAGCAAAGATGACCCTTACTATATAAAACTTGAAGACAAGAGAGGAAAAGTCAAATTGTGTTTTGATCACAATCCAAATGTCAAGCGAGTTTATGTGGGTTTTCATATAGATTAATTTCAGAATAATTATTCTAACTCTGCTCCACTGTGCCCTGTGTAAATTGCTTCAGGGAAACATGATCAGCTTGCTTAGTAGGCAGCGAATATCTTGGCAGTGACACAGGTTTTAGAATCAACCCCATCTCCCCAATTCAGGCAATTAAGTCTTATTGGTCTCCATTTAGATGAACAGGACAAGCTTCTGTAATTAAGATATTGTTGTCAACTTGGAATGTCTGCCCAGCTAAAAAACGCAATGTGTAATTTATTGTGACTGCTTCTCATTGAATGAGCTAGAAGAAAAGTAAATTAGCCATAAATTTAGAGAGATGGCACATAGTGATATTTTATGGAAACTGTCACATTAGCAGTAAGAGAAAAGGCCAGCTCCCCAGAGAATGCACAGGAGAAAAATTTTACTCTGTGAAGCTCCACCAAATGCTATGAGTGTAAGAAACTCTGGGGTGAGCATCAGAGACATAAAGACTGGTGTTTCCAGTTCTCATAAGGGAGAAAGAAATTGCTAAGCCAAGGCTCTGGAATCCTCAAGGCTGGCCAAGGCTACACCAGCTCAGGCACTCAGCAGAGAACTGATGGAAATGCATTCGTGCTGTTGTGGCCCACGCACATGACTTGCCAGGTGGCTCAGAGGGAAAACTCCCTGGAGGTTTGCTGCTTTACCTTCAAGTCTGGGCTGATGCAATCCCTGGAGGTCTGAAGCCAGCTCGGGCTGCTATAACAAAATACCATAGACTGTCTAGCTTAAACAGCAGATAATTATTTCTTACAGTTCTGGAGGCTGGGAAGTCCAAAATCAAGGTACGGGCAGATTGTGTTTCTGGTGAGGGCTCTCTTCCTGGCCAGCAGACAGCCTCCTTCTCAACATATCCTCACATGGCAGAAAGAGGAAGTTCTGGTTTATCTTCCTCTTCTCATAAGGGCACTAATCCCTTGGGGCCTTGGGGCTTGCTTTCATGACCTCATCTAAACCTAATTACCTAATACCACACTGGGGCTTAGGGTTTCCGCCTATGAATTCTGGGGGACACAAACACATAGTAACTATCCAGGGTGCAAATAATAGGCCCTCTGTTGGATGCTTTCTGAACTTTACCTTCACCAGCACCCACTTATGAATATAGATGATTAAGACTGGGCTGTTTCCTTTCCCACACTCCAGCCTTTCAGGAGACAAAATGGGGAAAAGAAGAAAAGCCTTAGTGGCACCATCAACAAGGGCCCTCAAATATTATTTGTTGGGGTACGTGAGTCTGTATTTGTGTCTTGTTCCGAAAAGGAATAAAGGTGGCTTGCAAAGATAAAAACACTAGTCTGGAAGACAGACGAGGTAACAGGACAGCAAGGGTAGGGACAGAAGATGGGGCCAAGTCTTAAAATAGAAGGCAAATTAAATCTATTTTGCTTAAGTAGGGAACAGTGCCACTTTTTCTGGGAAGCCAATGGCATTCTGTTCCATCTCTCTTTTAAATTAAAAGTTAAGTAGTGTTAGTCTCAATTTAGGGGCCTGCATCTCGATGAGTTTGTTTTGTTTTGGTTTTTTGTTTAGATCCCTGACCTAAAATCTCTATTTCAATACGAAAAGCAGGCTCCATCACAGCCCATTGACAGTTTTCTTGTCACTACCTTCCTCTTGGGATCTTTGGTGGGGAACTTGGCAACTCTTAAGGGTAGCAGAGGAAGTCAAAGGTTAGGAAAGAATTGGACAGTCTGTACAATACGAGAACTCCATATTTTAAAGAAGAAAATTCTAGAAAGAATGTTCATTTTACCTCTAGCATTTAGATGGCTCAGGATTTAATTATTTTCTGGAAGAGAGTAAGACTAGGTAGGCATCCTCCAGTAAAGCCAAAATCTCCATAAATAAAACAGAATTATGCGGATAACGGACTTGACTTTTTGCTTTGGCTGTGTGAGTACGGTGAAGCAGAGCAGTGTTTATGTCAATTTTGTGATATTTTTATTTGGCAGAACAAAGGCTATCTTTTATTTCAACCCCAAGACTTGTTTGCCAAGATTATCTTTATTTAAGTGCTCTGTGTTCATAAGCAACACTTCTGTAGTCTCATATAGAACGGTCACTTTCAGTCCCTAGAGTTAAAAACAAAACAAAGCAAAACAAAAATCAGGGAAGTTGAGAGGGAAGTTATGCAAGTATTATATAAATAGTGTCTAATGATTCCCCACTATCTATAGGGTCAAGTCTAATTTCTTAGCCAAGGAGGAAAGAATTTCTTGCATTCTGACTCTTCTAACTTGGTACCTCACTCTTCCTCCAAAAACATCCCTACAGGGACCTTTGGGCTCCGGGTAAAAATCTTTGTCTGCTGTTTCAGCGGGAGTTGCCCACACTTACCTCCTCAGGCATGAAGTCTGTGGCCTTTGCCTGGAAATGCCAGGGAATTAATGCCTCTCCTCCTCGGTTCCATGAGCATCTCTCCACCAACACTTGCTGGCAGTTGATGGATAATTGTCTGCCCAGTTTCCCTGCCGCTCAGCCTCTCAGGGGGAATCACTTGGGATGGGTGGTGTTAAGGGCTAAATTGTGTCCCACCAAGTTCACATATTGAAGCCCTAATGCCCAGTACCTCAGAATGTGACTGCATTTGGAGATAGGACCTGTAAGGGGGTGATAAGTTAAAACGCAGTCGTTAGGGTGGGCTCTAATCCAATCTGACTGGTGTCTTTATAAAAAGAGGAAATTTAGACTCACAGAGAGACACCAGTGACGCAGTTGCACAGACCAGGAAAGTAAAGGGAAGAATTTGATTTCAGGAGAAATCAAAGGTACACCTTGAACATGGACTTCCAGCTTCAAGAACTGTGAGAAAATAAATTTCTGTTGCTTAAGTTACCCCGTCTGTGGTATTTTGTTATTGCAGCCTCCGCAGATGAATACAGGTGTCCCCCATAAAGACTTCCGTTTCCACCAGGCTCCTGTGATCACCCTCTCCATTCATCACAATTATTTTCTGTGGTGTTCAGGCCAGGCGTGGTAGCTCACGCCTGTAATCTCAGCACTTCGGGAGGCCAAGGCAGGCGGATCACTTGAGCTCAGGAGTTCAAGACCAGCCTGGCCAAGGTAGTGAAAATCCATCTTTACTAAAAATACAAAAATTAGTCGGGCATGGTGGCATACACCTGTAGTTCCAGCTACTCGGGAGGCTGAGGCAGGAGAATCGCTTGAACCCAGGAGGCGGAGGTTGCAGTGAGCTGAGATTGCATCATTGTACTTCAGCCTGGAGAACAGAATAAGACTCTGTCTTAAAAAAAAAAAAAATTATTCAGCATTCATTTGAAAATAAAAATTTATTTTACTTGACTCTTCATACTTTATTTTTTTCTCTCCAAGTCTTCATTTGATCATGAACCAAAGCTTTATTGAACACGACAATGCACTGGGTCCTGTTTGAAAGCAAGTGGGTTGCTAGATTCTCCACTTCAGCTATGAATCCACTAAAGAACCAAAAAAAGCCTTCAACACCACAGGGCTTAGAAAAGCGATGAATTCTCTCTCTCTCTCTTTTTTTTTTTTTTTTAAGACAGAGTGTCGCTCTGTCGCCCAGGCTGGAGTGCAGTGGCACGATCTCGGCTCACTGCAAGCTCCACCTCCCAGGTTCATGCTATTCTCCTACCTCAGCCTCCCGAGACAGGCGCCCGCCGTTATGCCCACCTAATTTTTTTGTATTTTCAGTAGAGACGGGATTTCACCGTGTTAGCCAGGACGGTCTCAATCTCCTGACCTCATGATCTGCCCTCCCCGGCCTCCCAAAGTGCTGAGATTACAAGCGTCAGCCACCGCTACCGGCTGATGAGTTCTCTTTTTAAAAGTCACTGTTTTGGCCGGGTGGAGTGGCTCACACCTGTAATACCAACACTTCGGGAGGCCAAGGAGAGTGGATCTCTTGAGGTCAGGAGTTCGAGACCAGCCTGGCCAACATGATGAAACCCCTTTTCCACCAAAAATATAAAAAATTAGGCCGGGCCCGGTGGCTCATGCCTGTAATCCCAGCACTTTGGGAAGCCGAGGCGGGCGGATCACCAGAGGTCGGGAATTCGAGACCAGCCAGACCAACATGGAGAAACTCTGTCTCTACTAAAAATACAAAAAAATTAGCTGGGCGTGATGGCACATCCCAGCTACTCCAAAGGCTGAGGCAGGAGAATCGCTTGAACCCAGGAGGCGGAGGTTGTGGTGAGCCGAGATGGAGCCATTGTACTCCAGCCTGGGCAACAAGAGCGAAACTCCGTCTCGAAAAAAAAAAAAAAAATTACTTGGTGTGGTGGCACACGCCTTTGATCCT
>NW_012108697.1:1713970-1716640 GCF_000951045.1 Mandrillus leucophaeus
TCACTATTTTTCTGATTGTTAAAGTAATTGGAATTATTAAAGAATTTGGAAAATATATAGAAAAGCATAAGTATGAAAATAAAAATTACCCATAAAGGCCTCTGCCTAGGGAGAGTTGCTGTTAAGATTTTGAAGAATTGTTTTCCAATCTGATTTTGAAAATACATGTCAGGAGCATTTCCCCTGTTGTAAAGCGGCTTTTAAAAATCATTAGTAATATTGTGATAACATTCTATTGTATGGATTTACTTTATCTGTCCATCTATCTATCTACCTGTTTATCTATCATCTGTCTACCTATGTATCCATTATCTATCTTTCTATCTATCTATCTAGTCTACCAGTCTCTATCTATCTGTCATCTGTCTATCATTTGTCTACCTGTCTATCCATCTATCATCTGTCTACTTGTCTATCATCTATCTACCTGTCTATCTACCTATCATGTCTATCTATCTATCACATTTACCTGTCTATCATCTGTCTACCTATCTATCTATTATCTATCTATCTATCTACCTACCTATCATCTGTCTATCATCTCTCTGTCTATCATCATCTGTCTACCTATCCATCTACCTATCATCTGTCTGTCTATTATCTATCTATCTATCCATCAATCATCTGTCTACCTATCATCTATCTACCTACCTATTATCTACCTGTCTATCTATCTATCTATCTATCTATCTATCTATCTATCTATCTATCTATCTATCATCACTCTATCTACCTGTCTATCATCTGTCTATCATCTCTCTCTCTATCTATCATCTGTCTATCTATCTATCTATCATCTCTCTATCATCTGTCTACCTGTCTATCATCTATCTATCATCTGTCTACCTATCTATCATCTCTCTATCTACCTATCTACTTGTCTATCTATCATCTATGTTTCTATGTATCTATCTATAATCTATCTACCTATCATCTATCTATCTATCATCTGTCTACCTATCTATCATCTCTCTCTCTCTCTCTCTCTATCTACCTATCATCTAGCTATCTTTATCTATCATCTGTCTACATGTCTGTCTGTCTACCTGTCTATGTATCATCTGTCTACCCGTCTATTATCTGTCTATTCTATCTATCTATCTATCTATCTATCTATCTATCTATCTATCTATCTAATCTGTCATCTACCTGTCTATCATCTATCTATCATCTATCGTGTCTACCTGTCTATCTATTATCTGTTTATCTATCTATCTATCTATCTATCTATCTATCTATCATCTGTCTACCAGTCTATCTATCTATCTATCTATCTATCTATCTATCTATCTATCTATCATCTGCCTATCTAGCCGTTCACCTGTTACTCGACATCTGGCTCTTTCCAATTGTGTTTATTACTATTATTATTATTATTATTTTGCTTTGTTAAGTAGCCTGGCTCATTAACTCTCTGTATAAATCTTTGTTCAAATTTCTGATAATTTCCTTACGATAGATTCCAAGAAGGAGACTATAGGATCATGAGAGATGACCTTTGCAGTTTTTGAAAGACATTACTAAATTGCTACCCTGGGGTGATTACACAAACCAGATGTGATTTTTACTATAAGATAACGAGGATATACTAAGGGTTCTTCTGCTGCTTAGATTCGATAACCCCAAACTTAAAAGAAGAAAAACATTGTAAGATAGTCTTAAAACTTCTGAATAATATTGGAAAGTTGACTACAAAAAGTTCAACTTTTTGTTACTGCATCTTAATTATGATAGAAATTGTTAAGCTTGTCCCAGTCAAGATGCAATATAAAAAACTGAGGTTTTTTAAGTCTAGAATTTTAAATCTAACATAAAATGTAGAAGGACTCTTAGAAAGCACCTGCCAATTTTATAGATGATGAACGTGCAGCCAAGGGAAGTGGATTTCTCAAGATCACGCAGCTGCTAGTCAAAGAGCTGGCATAGGTATTCCTAACTCCCAAGTACTGGTTATAGTAATTTCTTTTAGGAGATTCAAGTCAGGGCAGCACCTAGCAATAATGATATGACTTATGCCTAAACATTTCCAGCCAGGGATATCCTTGAGTTGGCTGTTCATAAATGGTTTTCCAAACACATTTTATTAATTGGCTAGTTAGAAGAACAGTGAATTACAAAGGCGATACTGAAATAATGAGCATGTCTAAATAAGAGGTACTGTTGGAAACAAGGGTCGCCTGCTGCAGGAACTACCATGGCTTTGCCTTTGGAGAAAAATGAGAATTTGATTCCTTTTGGAGCTTTTGAGTGACTGAGGAAAGTCCTATGCTCACCTCTTTTCTCAGGTTTTTGGAATGAATAATGAGCGAGAAGTAAAGCTTTGCTCTGCTTATCTTGCAGCCTGGGAAAAATGGGTTGACTGTGCAAGGAAGGCTGGCACGGCAAATGCATTTTCTTCCTTGTTTGAATGTAGAGACTTAAAATCCTCAGAAAACTGAGTTCTATACCAGCACTGTCCAATAGAAGATAATGTAAACCATGTATACAATTTTAAATTTCCTTTTTTGAGACAAAGTCTCTCTCTCTGTTGCCCACGCTGGAGTGTAGTGGCACGATCTTGGCTCACTGCAACCTCTGCCTCCCAGGTTCAAGCAATTCTCATACCTCAGCCTCCCAAGTAGCTGGGACTACGGGCATGTGCCACCACACCCAGCTAATTTATATATATAT
>NW_012108697.1:1716721-1821698 GCF_000951045.1 Mandrillus leucophaeus
TATATTTATATATATAATATATATATAGGAATATATATAGAAATATAATTAGGAAAACTAATTTTAGTAATATATTCTGTTTACCGCAATATATCCCAAATATTGTCATTCAACGTGTAATCAATATAAAAATTGTTATTGAGCTATTTTTTTTGTCATATTAAATCTTTGAAATCCAGCGCCTATTTTTCACTTACAGCCCATCTCAGTTTGGACTGGCCACATTCCGAATGCTCAATAGTCATGCGTGGTAAATAGCCTCTGGGTGGGACAGCATGGACCCACACAGCAGAATTCAGTGTCAGGTGAACCCAAGTCTGAGGGTTTTGTTACCATAGTGGAAGAATAAAAATGATGATATGGTCATTTTAATCTCTTTTAAGTGTCTACCAGGCATTGTGTCTTAAGTCATAATTAAGAAGGGAGAGAGAGAGAAAGAGACAGAGAATTAAATTAGCCTCAGCTGGGTAATTTTGCACACTTGGCTGACAGCTTGAATTCATGTCCCTGAGCGCCAACAGTTCATCTACTGCTGACCTTGTGGCAACCACCTGAAGGCCACTCAGTGCCCCCACTACCATCAGTCACACCCAGAGAGGCCTTGCCAGGGAGAGGAGTTGCAGGCTTGGTTCTAGAACAGGATGCTACAAATGGCAGAGATTTTTCTTATCAGGGACTCACAGTCATAGAAAGAAAGTCTCCTTGTTCAGGGAAGGTTGCTTTTGTTTGCTTTTTCTTTTCTCTTCTGGCTGAAGGGAGTTCCTGAGAAAGATGAATGCCATTGGAAGCGGAAATTCTTGCCAGTAAGAAAAAAACCTGCCCCATCCACACGCTTGCCCCACCCAAGCAGCTATTCCAGCTTCAAAGGACTAAGCAACTGGCCCAGCCCCTCCTGCTCCAAGCTGCCCCAGGGCCAGTCCAGGGAACACTGGGCCAGGCCTTGCCGAGAGGCCTGTTCCCTTCATTTCCTCTCCCGCGAGAAGGGGCTGCATTTACAGCAGCTGTGCCCAGAGCCGCCCTTGCTGATTTAGATCAGGGATGACAAGGCAGGCCAGGAAAACCTTGATACTCAGATTCTTCAAGTAGGGAGGCCTTGCAGCAGGAGGGACTGAGGAAGCTGGGGGAGCCCTGGCAACCACCATGCCGGAGAGGAGGGTCGGCAGAAGCAGAGGGTCTGGCACAGGTCCTGCAGCTTGATAAAGGGCAGAGCTCGGAACTGAATGCATCTCTGACTGGCAGCAACATCTCAGTCTGCACTGGCCACATGCTGAATGCGGAATAGTCACATGTGGCACATGGCCTCTAGATTGGACAGCACACATCTATACGGTAGGGTTCAGTCTCAGGTGGACCCACGCCTGAGGGCTTTGTTACCAAAGTGGAAGAATAAAAATGATGAGATGGCCATCCTCTTGTGGTCTGTCTTCCTTCTCATTCATGCAGCGCCTCCGTGTAGAAGTCGAGCCTTTTCTGTGACTTACTGCTGAACTATCACCGTGTATTTGTGGGTGTTGGGAGTAGGGGCTAAGAGGGAAGACTGTGTATGGGAAGCTACAGCCAAGGCCATCACCCAAGCCAGTGTGTGGTGGTGCTCACAGCTGCCAGAACATCACTGAATCCTAGATTTGCTGCTTCATCATTCCATGAATATTTCCTGTGTCCCTACTGTGTGCCAGACACTGTTCCAGCCCTTGGGGGATCCAGCAGTGAACACAATAGGCGGAAACCCCTGCTGTTGACTTCCCCTATAGTGGGGAAAACAGATAATTAAATAAGTAAATTACATAGCAGGTTAGAAGGTGACAAGCAGGAGAGGGGGATGAAACGTATGGGAAAGGGGATGGCTGCCATTTAAAATAGGGTGCCCAGGGAAGGTCTCATTGAGAAGGTGATATTTGAGCATAATCTTCCTAGATATAAAATGTTGAGGCAAATTCCTTAACCCTCTGACTTTTGTAAAATAACAATAGCAATACTACTACTAATTGGTAGGTCTATTTATTTTTTTATTTTTTATTTTTTTGAGATGGAGTTTCACTCTTGTTGCCTAGGCTGGAATGCAACGGCACAATCTTGGCTCACTGCAACCTCTGCCTCCTGGGTTGAAGCGATTCTTCTCTTTCAGCCTCCCACGTAGCTGGGATTACAGGCATGCACCACCACACCTGGCTAATTTGTTTGGATTTAGTAGAGACAGGGTTTCACCATGTTGGTCAGGCTGGTCATGAACTCCTGTCCTCAGGTAATCCACCCGCCTTGGCCTCCCAAAGTGCTGGAATTACAGGTGTGAGCCACCACACCTGGCCAGTAGATCTATTTAGAGTGCTTACTCTGTACCCTTCTATGTTCATTAATGCATTAACTCATTTAATCCCCTTGTCCCATGAGATGGGTGCTTTTTATATTATTAACCCCGTTTTATAGACTAGAAAATGGAGGCAGAGAAAAGTGAAGTAGGTTTGTCTGACGCCACACAGTTAACAACCCAGGCAGTCAGGTTGACCCCAGAGCCCGCTCCTTTCCCTGGCACCCCTTAGAGGGGTAGTCCTGAACAGAAGGTCTTCTAGATCCCACCCAGTTTCAAAGAGGAAACATGTATCGGAACATATAGAGGACACATTTCCAAGCTGAGCTGAGCTCGTGACTTGAGATCGATCTTGGTGCTGCCACGTTTCTCCTGCGAGTGGCTAAATGCTATCCAAACATCCACTGTTTACAAGCATCACACTGAACACTGAAGAAGATACAGAGAATGTGGCTGAGGGCGTCCTAAGAAATGGATCTTTGCTTTGGAGAGAAACCCATTAAAAAGGGAGGCAGAACAAAACACTAGCAAGAGGCTGCACAGCCGATTTCCAAGGTCAGAGGGGAGCAGGCCCTGGGTAGTGGGTGTCTTGACAAAATATGCTCAAAGGCTTAAGTGGGGATCTTGCCTGCTGGCAGGATATGACTTAGAAGGGAGTCGAGGAGAGGGCATTGCCCAGGTAGGACAGGGATAGTACAGGTACAGGGATGGCACAGGTACAGGGATGGCACAGCTACAGGGATGGCACAGGTACAGGGGTGGAGTGAGTGGGGACAATGTAAGGCACATTAAAATGGTGAGCTTGTTCATCAAAACCTATTCCACAGTCTGTTTCTCAGAGGTGTTGAGATTAATAAGTAAGAAGCTGCTACTAGATCCTGATAACCTGTTCTGATAGGGGGTTAATAGCTGAGTATAATAAAAACCAGCAACAAATCTGAAAGGAATTTCCAGTTGGCTTTGGAATGCAGCTGAGTTGACTTCCTGATTACATTCCTTCCCTTGGCGCGTGTCACCTTGGGCAGGGTGGATAACCACAGTGGACGGTAAGAAAAGTCCACTTACTTGGTGGTGAAGGAAGAGCCTGGAAGACTGAGGCGCCGGGAGGGTTCTGAGTGTGTGGTCTTGAGCACAGTGGCTCTTTATCTCAGTTTCCCCATTCTGTAAATGGAAGATATACGCCTGTTCCCTGGTGGTTTTTTGGATCAAGTGCGCTAGCTCTGCCAAGCCTCCTAGGAGAATCTTACTGCTTCTGCGTGTCTGTCTCCCAGGTTCTGAGTGCTTCCTGTCCAAAGGCTCCCACCTGAGACCTTCTCTGGAGGCTGGCCTTTGGGCTACTGGAGCTTATTCTCCCACAAGCAAAGATCCGGAACATTCTGGGAATTCATGAGCCCATCCTGGCCCCAGTGGCCTGTAGCTCATGACAGTTCCCTTCCCCACCAGAGGATAAACTGTAAGCTGTAATTTATACTCCTGAGTCCCCTTTAGGGTCTGCTGAGGCTGGGATTGCACCTGAACTCATACCTGTGCTGGGCCTCTTCCCACTTCCCTGTCCTGTTTCCCGCATTCCCTTGCTGGTTTCTCATGGGAGTACTTCCATTGTAAGTCACTTGCTCATGAATCTTCTTCCTATGCTGTTTCTGGGGAACCCAACCTA
Source organism: Mandrillus leucophaeus (assembly GCF_000951045.1). Classification (NCBI taxonomy): domain Eukaryota; kingdom Metazoa; phylum Chordata; class Mammalia; order Primates; family Cercopithecidae; genus Mandrillus; species Mandrillus leucophaeus. The sequence goes on from NW_012108697.1 coordinate 1,720,684, forward strand.
AAAGTGTAGGAAAGCATTTTGAAAACTTGCAAGTAAAGCATACACTTCTAAGGAACTACCACATGGAGCAATTGCAGGACTGACTGTACAAATATCACATCTTTGAATTACTAGGTTCAGGATGGAACAAGAGGTCAAAAAGTGCCCCAAAGCCAGTTGTTCCATGACATCCTCTGTGCACTCAGCCTCTGTGACCACCACACCCCAACTTTGTGCGTGCCGCCTGTCCCCACGTCAACTGGGAGCTGTGATTAATCTTCCGGGACCTCTGGGGCCTCCACGGAGCTCCATCTGTTCAGCCTGCACCGCTTCCCACCCAGGGGTCGCCAGCTTATTCCCACTGCGCTCCCCATGTGACCTTTCTCAGGGCTCTAGGAGACAGGGAGAATCCTGAGTACAGGACACTGGCCCAAGCTGGATTCATCCGAGGGCTGTGTGAGGAAGGCACATGCTTTTGGAAATTGTCAAGGGGACAAATCATGGACCCAGATTTTTGATCAACAACATTTAAATAGAAACAAAAACTCTTCATTATACCACCAGATTTAGGACTTTTAACAAGAAATACACACCTGCTTCAGCAACAGGCCCTCAAAATTCAGTCTTGTTTTGGTCTCCACTGTGGCTGATGAGTTTCCATATTTCCGTGACACCCATGTGAGCCTGGGGACAGGATGAATCCACCAGCATATTCAAATTTTCAGAGTGTTCATCTTCCTCATTTAGGGGGTACATTTCAACTCTTTCGAAACTAGGTCACTTTAAAGACATTATCTTTAAAGATAATCAAACTTACAACATGAAACCCAGCAGCCTTGCTTTTCTTTTCTTTCTTTCTTTTTTTTTTTGAGACTGAGTTTTGCTCTTGTTGCCCAGGCTGGAGTGTAGTGGGGCATGATCTTGGCTCACTGCAACCTCTGTCTCCTCGGTTCAACTGATTCTCCTACCCCAGCCTCCCAAGTAGCTGGGATTACAGGCACCTGCCACCATGCTCGGCTAATTTTTGTATTTTTAGTAGAGACGGGATTTTGCCATGTTGGCCAGGCAGGCTGGTCTTGAACTCCTGATCTCAAGTGATCCACCCGCCTCAGCCTCCCAAAGTGCTGGGATTACAGGCGTAAGCCACCACGCCCGGCCCAACCTTGCTTTTCTAATGGCCGAATTCTCACATCCTGTTCCATTGATTCTCATGCCCATGTTTGCATGTGTGTGTATGCACAGTACTCCTGTGAATCACGTGTGCCCAGCCTGGCCCCTTGATTTCAGTAAGACAGGGTAGCCTTATTCTGAAACTGGGCCCACCCAAGGGCTGTGGGGTGATGGGAGGTGGGGAAGAGGGTTGGTGGGTATGATGGTTAATACCGAGTGTCACCTTGATTGGATTGAAAGATACAGATCATTGATCCTGGGAATTCATGAGGGTATTGCCAAAGGAGATTAACATTTGAGTCAGTGGGGTGGGAAAGGCAGACCCACCTTTAATCTGAGTGGGCTCAAGCTAATCGGCTGCCAGCGCAGCTAGAATATAAGCAGGCAGAAAAATGTGAAAAGAGACTGGCCTGGCCTCCCAGCCTAATCTTTCTCCCATGCTGGATGCTTCCGGCCCTCGAACATTGGACTCCAAGTTCTTCAGTTTTGGAACTCAGGCTGGCTCTCCTTGTTCCTCAGTCTGCAGGCAGCCTATTGTGGGACCTTGTGATCAGGTGAGTTAATACTTAATAAACTCCCCTATATGTATTTTATATATATATACACAGTGGGAGTGGGAGGTGGGAGGCAGACCTAGCTGAGACTAGGAGGGAAGCCAGAGAGGTTTAATTTGGGGAATTGAATGTACACAGACATGTAGAATCAGAACCACCAGGCACTTCACCCCAGCCAAGACCAGGTGAGCTTTCAGCACTGGAGGGGTGTATTAGTCTGTTCTCATGCTGCTAATAAAGACATACCTGAGACTGGGTAATTTCTGAAGGAAAGAGGTTTGATGGACTCACAGCTCGACATGGCTGGGGAGGCCTCACAATCATGGCTGAAGGCAAAGGAGAAGCAAAGGCACGTCTTACATGGTGGCAGGCAAGATAGATTGTGCAGGGGAACTCCCCTTTATAAAACCATCAGATCTCATGAGACTTATTCACTACCACCAGAACAGTATGGGGGAAACCACCCCCCATGATTCAGTTATCTCCACTTGGCCCTGCCTTTGACATGTGGGGATTATTACAATTCAAGGTGAGATCTGGGTGGGGATACAGCCAAACCATATCAAGGGTCTAGCCCAGCATGGTCATATATCCCAAGAGGTGGGCAGGGCAGTGACAGAGAGTCCAGGACCAAGCACTGGGGAAGTCCATCATAGAAAGGGTTATGGGGGAGAAAGTGAGTGAATAAGTTTGCAGGGAAAAACAAAACACAGAACCCCTTGATGATGATGCCATGGCAGATCACCCCTCAGGTGCAGAGCAGAGCGCAGACACCAACCTGGGAAATGAGAGGCCAGCTGGACTTGAAGCTGAGAGCCTAGGACTGGAGCTCCTTAAACCCATGGCTTCTGCAGGCCAGGCCAGGTGTGAGCCTTTCCAAAGAAACCAGGCAGGGATTGCGCAGGTGGGTGCTCAAACCCAGGTCCCCTGACTTTTGGTTCAATGGCCCCGTCAAGTGAAGCCCCCAGGACCTAACGCCAGAAAATCTTCGTCCTAATTCTGCTACCCCTGGTCAATCTGCCTCAAGGGACCAAAAAGTTTTTGTCATGTGGATTCTTCCCAGGGGCGAAGAAGCAGGACAAATGGGCTGGATGTTTATGGAACATTTATGGAGTGTGAATTTGGTAAGGGAGTACAAAATATTCACTGTGGGTGACCTAAATCAACAGGTAGCCTTGTCACATAGAGAAAAGTCAAAAACTGTCTTTTTCCAGTTGAACACATCAAGTCACATAAGTGCAGATTTCAAAATCTCTAGGTTCTGCTGGAATTTTGTTGTAGCAAATATTGACTGAAGTTGGTGGGCCATCGGCAGGGTCTTGTCAATATTTTGGTTTTCTGGAAAGTTGGACGGGCTGTAGTGGAAAGAATGATGGTCATAGGGAGCTAGGAGACCTGGTTGGGTTCTGGCCCTGTCTCTGTTACCAACCAGCAGCATGTCCTTTGATGACCCTCTTCAACTTGCTGCTTGCTCTCCCCACCTTTCCTCATTTGTAGGATGAAGAGATTGGACTCAAAGATCTCCAAGATCCTTTCCAGCTTGGAAAATGTGATTTTATAACATAAATGGGGATGTCTTGGCTAGTCGTCTGATGTTAATTTGAACTTCAAATCATTCTGATAAACATTTTCAGGCTCCGGAGGTGAACTGAGGTGCATTTGTGAGATCCAAAGTGGCCTCTTCCAAACCCCAAGTCTACACAAGGTTCGTGGCCTTGGGGAGCTATTTGGAGTCTCCAGTCAGGGCGATGATCTGGATTTTGGTGCCACTTTCAACGAAAGTAGGCTCATATCTGGCTGGATCCTGCAGTAAAGAGCACATGGAGTATTTTCTTTCCCTTTTTAGCTGGACAGAGTTCAGTTCAAACAGAGAGCTGGAAACTCCAAATGAGGACATGGTGATTTTACTGATGATCTGTCAGGAACATTAAAACTTTTTCAAGGGATGCTCCGGACCTTACACTGCACCAGCACAGGCCTGAGTCCAAGTCGTCAGAACGGACTCTCAGACCCTGATTTGGAGACGTTGAGAAGTAGAACAACGCCTACGTGGGACCTTCTTGTAGGAAAGCTGGTCTCCAGCAGCCTCTGACCCCATCTCCAACATCTGCTGCTGTTGTTTAAAGAAAACGTCGAGGGGTGGCGGATAAAGTGAAAAAGTTTTTCTTGTAGGAGAATATCACCAAAGCAGCCATGACAATGGATAGCCTTCCTTCTCGTGACTGTAGAGGGAATTCTGCTTTAAGAAAACAGTGTTCACAAAGATTTCAATTCACAAAAGAAAGGGTGAGGGGGAAAGCGGATTCTTCACTCCCCGAAAGGATTTACTGTTAAGTTCATTTAAGTAGGGTGGGGCACCCTAACTGGCTGCTCACAGGCCGAAAGGAAGTCCATTTGTCTGGGTGCCGCAATGGGCAGCTGTCTGGATTCTTAATTAATTAAATTCGTTTATTTATTTTAGAAACAGGTTCTCGTTCTGTTGCCCAGGCTGTAGTGCAGTGTTGCTATGATAGCTCACTGCAGTCTCGAACTCCTAGGCTCAAGCGATCCTCCCACCTCAGCCTCCCAAGTAGCTGGAACTACTATTCTGCCAAGTATATCCAATTTTTTTTTTTTTTAAAGGGAGGGGAACAGACTAGTCTTTTCATTCTAAAAATGTGTGAGTCTGTAATGGAACTCTAAGAACAATACAAGGGAATAATATAAGTGCCTGATAAAAATTATTTTTGACTATTTGTGGTTTTGAGATATCAAGGTTACTCACTCTTCATGATCATCATCATGGATGAGAAAGAAGGTGCATTTAATGAGGTGTCTGAGTGTTTCATGAGCCCGTTTTTAGCCTTGGGGCCTTCAGTACACTGTATACACTGCTTTTACTGCTGAGAAAAAAAAGTCTTCCCCTTGTCATGAATGTATGTGCACACAGTAGACACAGCAAAGGGGCAGCCGCACATCGGAAGTGTTGGAGAAAGCAGTTTTATCAGGTGAAGGTTGCAGGGTTTTTACTGCACTGAACATTGTCTATGAGCAAAGTGCTGCAGAAATACAAGATACCAAGGGAAGGTGGGCGAGCTAGAATGGTCCCTGCCTTTGTTACCTGAAGTCTCATTTTGGAGAGAGAAAATGTTCCCACCCAGAAATGTCTAGTAACAGCAGGCAGGAAGTGGCCTATGGGGATAAGGAGTGCTTTGAGGAAGAAAAAATCCCTATCAGTTGATGCTTGGGAGAGACAATGAATAGTGAGTCTTGGCTGGGTGTGGTGGCTCACATCTGTAATTCCCCCACTTTAGGAGGCCAAGGCAGGAGGATTGCTTGAGGCCAGGAGTTCCAAACAAGCCTGGGCAACATAGACAGACCCTGTCTCTACTAAAAATAAAATACCTAGCCACATTTGGTGGTACACGCCTATAGTCCTAGCTACTTAGGAGGATGAGGAGGGAGAATCACTTGAGCTCCTTGGGAGATTGAGGAGGGAGGATCGCTTGCTGGGCAACAGAGCAAGACCCTGTCTCTGAAAAAAAAAAAAAAAATAGCGAGTCTGTAAAAGTTCTCAAAGAGATGTGATTTCAGGGTTTGTGAACTCAGGGATAGAGGTTCTGAAGGTGAGAGGTCTGGAGAAGATGCGAGGATGATGGTTTTCAAAGCCAATCTCAGAATAGCTGGGGATTCCGGGGGGTCACCTGCTAGGGCTTCCTGACCTCAGGAAGATGCTGGGAGTGCAGGGCCAGGTTACCCAGGATGGGATGCATGTCAGTCTCAGTCCATCCAAAGGCACGTTCAGAAGCATAGTGAGAAGGGGGAAATGCCTCTGGGTTATTCTGATAGATGTTCTGACAGATGCCTATGAAATTGATCTGGAGTATGTTTTTATAAAAAAAAAATAATGTGTAAATGTTCTCAAAACGTCTATAATTCCTTGCCTTACTAAACTCTTTTATTTATCAAAACACCTTAATAAAGTCATCTCTTTTTAAAAACATGTGCAAAGATGGGGTCTTAGGAAATATTGAAAACAAATCTTTTGTCATTATTGAGTGAGACAGATTATAAATTTTCTCTTGGTGAGTAAGGAAACAAGCTTTCTCGTTTGAGGGGACCCTCAAACATAGAGAGAAGGGTCCCGGCGGAGAGGGCCCCATGGAGAGAAAAAGGCAGGGAGAGATCCCAGGAATGGGAATGGATGCATCAAGGAAGTGATGTCTGATGCTGCCTTATTACTGATTCCTCTGTTGTACTCCAGCCCATTGCCAAACCCTCGGTGAAATTACATTGCTGTGTCCATGGTGCTGTGAGGGACAGAGGAGGAGAGATTGATGTGGGGCAGACACAGAGAGCAGCAACAGGAGCAGGTCAGCAGCCAGAAGGGGAGTAGGGGAGATGGTGAGTGGGCGAGCCCCTTGGAAGTGCCGGGAAGTTTGAGGATGGTGCTGGGCTTCACGCTGGGAAATGGATACATTTTGTTCAGTCATTTAAGGAAAGGGCATCCAGAAGGTTGAAGGAGACATAGTCCCTGCCTCTAAAGCTGGCGATAACCCAGTTAAGGGGAGGAGGCATGCGTGTGCATAGAAGCACACACGAAATGCACCTGGTAACTCAGGCAGCAAATGTGACATGCCCATTCACTGAGCAGAAAAGATAGGAAGGCTATGAACGTTTAGATTACTTTGGCTGGGGCCAGTGGCGGTGCTGGTAAATGTTTAACAACTGCCTAGAAAGAAAATAAAAACTCTAATTTGTAGCATTTGCCAATTTTCACGGTGTAAATACCATACTTCTACCATGGTCAGTTTCAAGTTGCCAAATTGACTCATTAAACATGGAGTTGGGGAGAGACGCACAAGGGTGCCTCATCACAGAGTAGTTCCACTTTAAAGGTGCAATAGATGTAAATGAACTTGAGCATAGATTATGGTAAAATGTATTATAATTCAGAGGTGATGAGTTCTGGACATTTCCTACCTTAGTTTTTAATACAATTTATTTACTTGTGAGTTTATATAACTTAATTTTTAATAATGCCTGCGTTCCATAACCAGCTCACGAAATTCATGAAATATTAACAAATGGTTCTTGTGAGCTGGTGTGAGCCATCTCTAGTACATTGTTGGCTGAAATGTCAGGACAAGCTTTCTGGAGAAGACGGACTTAAAACTGGGCTTTGAAGGATGAGGAGGAGTTTGATAGGCTTGACAGAAGGCACTCTAAGCAAAATAAACATGTGGCAAATGAGTGGCCAGAAAAGCAGAAGGCATGAATAACAATGATGAAGTTTCCTCCTATTTCTGTAATATTTTAAGGTTAATAAAGTACTTTTTAAACAAACAAAAAAGGGATGGAGAGACCAAGTATGCATTAAATACACTTGTTAGGCATTTAAAATACATAAACAAAGTATCAAATATTCATGATATACTAAATATACTAAATATATGAGACTCACTATTCATGAGGTCTAAAAATGGTCCCTTTGCTCACACCTCAACTCCAGTCCTCAGAATCCCTGCCATCAGTGGGGAAGGCTGGTGAGGCAGGGAGAGAAACTGGATAGATATACGAATATTGCAAAATCCAGGGCTCAGCTCATGTTGTCCTTCACTCTGCTTACATCTGAACACATCTCTTTCCCCTTGTTTCTTGCTTTTTAAGCTGATTTAATAAGCTGTATTAGTTATCTATGGCTGTGTAACAATTATCCCCAAACTTAGTGGCTTAAAATAGCAAACATTTATTATGTCAAAATTCCTGACTGTGGCCAGATTCCTGACCCCCAGAAGTTATGACATAATGACACAAGATCTGTCCCAAGGCTCTAATCAAGGTCTTGGCCAGGGGTGCAGTGATCTCAGGGCTAACTGGGAGTGATCCACTTCTAAGCTCACTTAAGTGGTTACTGACAGGATCCACCAATTTCTCATGTGGTTTGGCCAGGGGCCTCCCTCCTCCATTCCTTGCTATGTGGCCCCTCCATAGAGCAGCTCACAACATGGCAGCTGCTTCCCTCCCATTGAGAGAGAGACCCAGCAGCAGAGGGTGAGCAAGACTGAAGCCAGAGTCTCTGTAGAACCTCATCTCAGAAGTGACACTCTATCACTTTTGCCAGATTCATTAGAAGTAAATTGTTAGGCCAGGCACGGTGGCTCACGCCTACAATCCCAACCCTTTGGGAGGCTGTGGCGAGCAGATCACTTGAGGTCAGGAGTTTGAGACCTGGCCAGCATGACAAAGCCCGGTTTCTACTAAAAAAACATGGTGGTGCATGCCTGTTGTCCCAGCTACTCAGGAGGCTGAGGCAGGAGAATCGCTTGAACTGGGGATGTGGGGCTGCAGTGAGCCGAGATCATACTACTGCACTCCAGCCTGGGTGACAGAGCAGTGAGACTCTGTCTCAGAAAGAAAAAAAAAAAAAAAAAAAAATAGAAATCATTAGGCCCAGGCAATACTCAAGGGGAGGGGATTACACAGTGTGTGAATACCAAGAGGTGACCGCTGGGAGTTGTCCTAGAGGCTGCCTACCACACAATGCTCTGTGACCTTTGATTGAGCCTGCTCAGTAGTGAACTTGAAAGTGGTCATTTAATCCAGATAATTCCCATACCACAGATCTCAGTCTTTCTCACTCTAAGTCTCACAACAAGCTTGAGATGTAGGTATCATCATTATCATCATTTCCATTTTTTAGCAGAAGATACTGAAGCGTTGAGAGTTGAAGTGATTTGTCCAACCTAGTAAGTCAAAGACCCAAACCTTGAACCCAGATCTCCTCAATTCCGGGCTGTGGCCTTTGCCTTTTGCCATATTGTCCTGGGCTGAACAGTGTCCTCTCTCCAAATTCATGTGTCCCCGGAACCTCAGACTATGACCTTCTTTGGAGCTAGGGTCTTTGCAGATCCAATTAGTTAAATAAAGACAACGTCCTACTGGATTAGGGGTGGGCCCTAAATCCAATGACTGTGTCCTTGTAAGAAGGCTGGTCAGACACAGTGGCTCACACCTGTAACCCCAACATCTGGGGAGGCTGGGGTGGGCAGATCACTGAGGTTATGAGCTTGAGACCAACCTACCCAATATGGTGAAAGCCCGTCTCTACTAAAAATACAAAAATCAGCCGGCTATGGTGGTGCCCGCTTGTAATCCCAGCTACTCCGGAGGCTGAGGCAGAAGAATCACTTGAACCTGGGAGGCAGAGGCTGCAGTGAGCCAAGATCGCACCACTGCACTCCAGCCTGGGTGACAGAACAAGACTCCATCTCCAAAAAAAAAAAAAAAAAGGCTGTGTGAATACACAGAGACACGTTCGCTGGGAGAGCACCATGTGAAGAGGGAAACAGAAACTGGAGGGATGCCACAACAAGCTGAGGAATGCCATGGTTGGCCCACAACCACCAGGAGCCAGAAAGAGTCATGGAAGTGTTCTTTCTTAGAGCCTTCCGAGGGGGTGTGGCCCTGCCAACACCTTGATTTCAGACTTCTAGCCTCTAGAACATGAGAGAATAAATCTGTGTTGTTTTAAGTCATCTAATTTGTACTAATTTATCATCCCATCCCTGGCAAATCCATACATGTATTATCTCTAAAAAGAGATTCCAGCCACAGACTGCCCCAATATCTCCAGTGTTAAGCGAGGACACCGTACACCTCAGGACAATATGGCAGAAGGCGAAGGCCAAGCCTAGAGGTTGCAGGCCATCCATGGCAATCCTTGGCTTGCAGTGGCATCACTGTAGTTTCTGTCTCCCTCTTCACATGGTGCTCTCACTAGTACGTGTCTCCTTGTGTTCACATGACCTTCTTATAAGGACACAGTCATTGGATTTAGGACCCACCCCTAATCCAGTAGAACTTCTTCTTTACTTAACTACATCTGCAAAGACATAAAAAATTAAGACGCAATATCTAGTGGGTCAAAATGCACAGATAAACCCAGGTTAGGCCCCATCTTCTAGCCCCTGAGGCTCCATCTAGGACCCAGTCTTCTCTTTCCTCTCTCGGTAGCACATATCCTGTCTTCTCTAATTCCAAGCCATCATCCCCGACCCAGGGCTGGGGGAGGAAACGGGACACAGGGAGGAGATTCATTGCCTGTGATCTCAGACGATAAACATTACAGGACCCAGGCATGAGGACGTGATATTTTCCTTCTCCCATGTGACAGGCCAAAGATTAAAATCTCTCTCCCCTTCTCCCACTCATGCTCTTGAACTTGAATGCACTTGAACAGTTTGTTCACAGCAGCTCCATGTCTGTGTGTGAGTGCGAGAGCACGTGTGTGTAGAGTCTTTGGTAGTCTCTGCTGCTCGTAATTATGTTGGCTTATAACAAGAAGCAAAGGTCAGGGTTCTGCTGGAAAAGGAGTGGGTGTGGTGGGACCGCTGTGGGACACGACCTTCTGTCCATCCAAGTTGGTAGGCTCACACAGAGGAATCAGCAACATTCTACAAAAGACAAGGGAGGCCGGGTGCGGTGGCTCACGCCTATAATCCCAGAACCTTGGGAGGCCAAGGCGGGTGCATCACTTGAGGCCAGGAGTTCGAGACCAGCGTGGCCAACATAGTGAAACCCCATCTCTACTAAAAATACAAAAATTAGCAGGGCTTAGTGGCGCATGCCTGTCATCCCAACTACTTGGGAGGCTGAAGCAGGAGAATCACTTGAATCCGGGAGGTGGAGGTTGCAGTGAGCCGAGATCGCACTATTGCATTCCAAACTGGGTGACAGAAAGAGACTCTATTTCAAAACAAAACAAAAAAAGAAAAGAAAGGAAAAAAGAAGAGGGAGGCAGAAAGGATGCTCTTCGGATTCAATGCCATGGCAAGGGTTTGTGCTCAAATTGCAGTTTTTGAAATGCAAGAATTTTCTCTTGCGGGAGCTCAAATAGCTCATCATGTGAAATTATGATTAAGGTTTAAGGATTTTTCTTAAAATGGGACTCAGAAATGCCTGCCACTGTTTGGCTGATCTGGTGAAAGAAGTTGTACCACATAACTTTCACCAGGGCCCAGCGACTAGTAATTCACAATTTGTGGTTCAGTGGGCTTTCAAGCTGGAAGAGATTTAGAGATGATCCAAACCCACTCCCTTGGCAAACAGAGAAGCAAAGGCACAGGGATCCTCTTCAGTCCCTTTTCTGTCCTCTCCCTGTCCCAACTAAGTGGACAAAGAACTCTGCTCTCATTTCTCTCCCTATTTGCTTCTCTGCTATCTTCTCCATAAATCCACTTTTCTACCCGCACAGCTTCTGACCCTACATCACTTAGGGTTTAAGTTGTGCGCTCCAGTGGGGTGTAACTATCCATCCATTTATCCATCCATCCATCCATCTATCCATCCATCCATCCATCCATCCATCCATACAGTCTCCTGTTACAATGTATCTAGGTTTGGAAGGGTGAGACCCTAAACCATGTGTTAGCTACTTCTTCATCAATTACTTGAAGCCCTGCTTTGGACCAGATCCTACACAGGTGACACAAAGCTGCATAAAGGTGTCAAGGAGTGCTGGGCTGTTGAGCTGAACAGGAGGTGGAATAGGATGAATATCACAAAATAGGCACCAACAAAATGCTCAGGGGGTATTCACAGGGGAATTCAGAGCAGGCTTTGGGGAGGAGTGGGAAGAAGCTTGGAGGGGATCCTGAGGGGCTGGGAGAGAGGATAAGAGGCTCTTTCTTTTATTTTTGAGACAGAGTTTCACTCTGTCTCCCGGGCTGGAGTACAGTGGCACAATCTTGACTCACTGAAACCTCCGCCTCCCCAGTTCAAGCGATCCTTATGCCTCAGCCTCCTGAGTATTATAGATGGGACTACAGGCATGTGCCACCACGCCCAGCTAATTTTTGTATTTTTAGTAGAGATGGGGTTTCACCGTGTTGGCCAGGCTGGTCTCAAACTGCTGACCTCAAGCGATCCACCTGCCTCATTTGGCCTCTCAAAGTGCTGGGATTACAAGTGAGCCACTGTGCCCGGTCCAGAGACTCTTTCTTACCCAGTGTGAGCTCTGCTAGACTGGAACTCAATGGCTGGAGACCTGAGACTCAAACCATTATAGGCAGAAAGAGTCTTTAAGGTCTTTGCATTTTAGCTTTATAGGTGAAGGCACCCTTACCCTCTCTTTCCCCAACAGCTTAAAGAAAAAATAAGTCAACGTTTCTCTTTGGATTCATACAAATCCTTTCTCTCTATGTATGGAACCAAATGGCTCCCTGAGAGGCAAATACCCACTTCATCATGGACAAATTTAACCTGAAATTAAGAAGCATGTCAGGGAACGGCCTACAGGTATCCAGGGCTTCACTTAGCCTTGTAACCCTGACCTATGTCCCTATGTTATCATGGATGTCTTTATTTCCTCAAAGACTTTGCTTTACTGATATCTCAATTCAGATTGTCAAGGTAATTTAACATATGTTATATAATACACACACTTGAAGTGCATATACAAGTTTAAAATAGTTTTGTTACAAACAGACATTTTCTTTCAATAAAAGTTATTTTGTTCATCCAAACACACTTTGAGCACCAACTTACAGCAAACATTAATAGGGCACAAATGCCAAGAGTCACTGGAATGAAGCATGGTGTACCAGTTTTCTGGAAATCAAGCAGACACTGTGCCTCCTCCCTACTGGAGGTGTTTCCTTTTTAGAAACAAGTCTTTGAGACTTGAAACCTACTCTATAAATCAAATAATCAATATAAGCTTTATGGCAAACTCCCTTAAATTCCATGACAAGGAACTCTGAGGCATGGTCCCAATGCTTTTCTTGATTGATACTGTATGAAATAAGGTTCAGTAAACCTTCTGCCTTGAAAATGTTTTAACCTGAGGCATGTGGCCTGTATTTGCCTTTCGTCTGGTGCTTCCAGCACTTGGTGGGCTGTGTTCTCTCATTCTTCAAGCTTGCCCATGGATTATATAAACGACTTCAGAGCAAGGCCCAGAGAAGTCTGATGACCCTTTCTAAGCCGGGCAGTGAGTTGGGTGGGATGCCTGAGCCTGGCCTCCAACTTCACAAGTTTATCAGGTGGTCATTCATACCATCTTGGGCTGCGATGGACCTAAGATGGCCTATTTTGTGCCAAGGCTCTTGTTTTTCGGATAAGGAAACTAAGGCCCAGAGTGGTTTTTCTTGATCATCCAAAGCTATGGAATCTTAGATTCTTAGAGTTAGAAGGTACATTAAGCCTTTAGTTATCCAGTTTCACCTCATACCCAAAGGAGAAACACTTTCCACACACTCTCTGTCAGGTGATCACCCGGCCTCTCCTTGCACGCTTCTTGCACTGGGGAGTACATAATTTTTTTCTGACTTTTCTGTTTACGGACATGTCTAGTTGTTGTCGAGTTCTTCTCTATAATCAGAGGAAACCCACTTTCCTGCTGCGTTCACTGACAGCTGCATTCCAGAGATTCCAGAACAAAACCTGATGTCTTCTGGGTTCCGGAAGTGCTGCTCATCCCTTAGCCTGACTGAACCATTATGTTTCCTGGAGAGTTAGGGCCAGATTGACTTTCGGTAGCATGGCTTAGCTAGCTATGTTTATTTATTTTGCTTTCATTTATTAATGATAACCATCACCTTCTGTAAGTCCCACCCATTTCCCTTCCTTTTCTGATGTGCAGAAAGCTCTTATTAGAACATCAGTGAGTTCACTGCACTCTTTAAAATCAAGGTTCAGAAAAAAGCTGGAGTGTGCTTCTCTTGACAAGGCTGCTTGAGTATAATCATAGCTCTGTCACAAAATATGCAGGCTTATAAGGGGTTGTCAAATTTTTTCCTGAAGTGGGAGATGTTTGGGAAAATTTTTTTTGAAAGTTAACTGAAAAGGAACAAAGAGAAAAAATCAAGGACTAAATGATTTTATGTAAGTTTTGCATAGCTACAATTTGCAAACTTTGCTTTGATTAATGAGAATGCAGGGGACTCCTGAAAAAGAGAAAAATGAAGTTCTGAGCTGCACACGTAGTTATAAGTCTTGACCTTTCCATTTGATGAGGTTTCTACTATCTTAACCCAGTGAGGAAACAGGTGATATGAATGAACTGAAAATATTAATTTTCAGCCATCCAGATTCAAACTTCTTGTTCTGAAAGGAAAGATGTCCAAGGTGGTCATTTAATAAACATGCAGGTTTCTTTAAGCAATGTTCTGCTCAAATGATTCCGGTTATTACATTACATTCCACACCATGACTTTGGATGGCTCCTGGATTCTTAAGCATTAAAGTTTTTTAAAAAAATTATTTTAAAGCTATTTGGATTTGTATCTCAACATAAAGGAGAAAAATTCAGGTCTTTTTGAGTTCTGCAGATGGAATCAGTGAAAGGTGTCCTGGTTTTCTTCATTTCTCAGGCAAGTCTCTTTGATTTCCTGTGGACAGCTGCTTGTACCTTCAAATCCTAAATCGATTCCTCTCTGGCCCAAGCATCCGGTTGCTTCAAGGGCCCACACAGACACAGCTCCACATCGCACAGCCTTTGGAGGAGCAATTTTAAGGAGGACACACTCTATGTAAACCTGGCACTGAGTGGTTTCTCTATGGCTCTCAGATTGTGACAGGGACAGTCCTGGAGTCCCTAGGGCATTACTATGTCCCTGAGGCATGAATGCATCACTCCCTTTCTTTTGAAGTGGACTCTCCCATGCACTCTAGTGATTATTAAGCCTCCTGTGGCCACTCAGCATAAGATTTCAGATCTCTTCCTGGCTTAAAATACACTTTTCGGTTTTTCGCCAGCCCTCTTCTCTCACCCCTCTTTGCCCTGAATTAGACACATATCAGCAGACAGGTTCACAGAACCTTAAACTGCCCACATGGCAAATTTCTATCTTCTAGTTCTCCAGTTAACTTCTTCTTCCCCTTTCTTCTTCGTCAAACACCCAGGCTAAGTGAGATCGCTGTCTGGGAAGAGCATGAAAACCAGTTTACGCTTTCCTCCAAATGAGAATGTAATCCCACCCTTTCAGTTTCCCAGCGACTGTAATGAGAATTATGAACAAGCACTGCAGACATCAATTTTCAAATGAAATGTAAGAAGAACCCTTTTAAGTTCCTAATCCTAATTGTAGACTAAGGCAGTATTATTGGAGTTGGTTTTAAAAACCAGATTGATGATGCCTCAAAATTAAGTTATATTGTACCTGCACATGCAAAAGAAAGGGACATCAAAGAGGGAGTCAATTTGGATGTCAAACAGAAATAAATACTGGGCTGAGACATTGAAGACATCTGGCCTTTTTGGAGCCCAATGTTTGTTTCTTAGGTGGGGACAGTTAGTGACTTTCATGAGAGCTGGCTGTGGCTTTGTTATGTCCTCCTCTCACTACTGTGAGTTTATTTCTGTGGGCATCTCATTTCCAGGGCTAAAATGACGTATTGCTTGTTTAATTTGTTACTCTGTGACTTTTTTGTATTTTAATAAACAAAAGTAGTCTTTTAGGGAAGAAGTCAAGGTTGATCTAAATGCATGCAGTCAGAATTAGACTTTTTTTTTTTTTTTTTAATGTAACTCCATGCACTCTTCACTTGGATGAAATCCCTAAGAATAATATTTGGTGAAAATGAAATGGCAGAACAATAAAGTAACATTTTATGTATTCAAAAATGTTTACAACAAGAGGATTTCATTATAGCTTAAATTTAATAGAATTTTTAGCAAATTAAGCAGAATTTAGGAAATGTAGTTTCAGCAGTGGTAAGAATCAAATAGCTTTCCTAGATTATAAAAACTTTGACTATAAGTTTTATCCAAAGATTCATGTTTTCAATTTTAAGCAATAAAAGAGATATTGGGACCGGGCGTGGGGGCTCACACCTGTAATCTCAGCACTTTGTGGGACTGAGGCAGGCAGATCACGAGGTCAGGAGTTCGAGACCAGCCTGGCCAACATGGTGAAACCCTGTTTCTACTAAAGATACAAAAAATTAGCCGGGCGAGGTGGCACGGGCCTGCAATCCCAGCTACTCGGGAGGCTGAGGCAAGAGAACCCGGGAGGCAGAGGTTGCAGTGAGCCAAGACTATGCCATTGCACTCCAGCCTGAGCAACAGGGCGAGACTCCGTCTCAAAAAAAAAAAAAAAAAAAGGAGAGCTCTTGGACATTTTAAAAGTCCAGTTTCTTCATCATGTAAAACTAAAGCCATAATTTTACACTTAGATAGTTCTTCATAACAATTGAGCCACAGAATTAGACTATTTTAAAGGAAATGCAGTTTCATTACTTTCAACCTCGAGCAACAGAAAATTGCTTAGAAGAGAGTCTTTTTGGGATTTGCTCAAATGGAAATAGGACATTTGTAATTAACATGTCATTTGTTTTACAGACTTTGAAGTGTTTTGAATTTGTTCTCATATATCATTTTAACACTGCCTCCTGTGATCTTTTTATATTTTATCCAAAATATGTCAGATCCTAAATTGATAACACTTGAATTAAAAGGGTTTTGTTGCCCACGATGAAGCAGTGTCAGTGGCTCTAGTGTTGGGCAGATCTGGGTTTGAGTCCCGGCTTGGCAGCACTGGCTGGATGACTTTGGGTGTGCCGTTTACCCTCTCTTGGGTTCCGTTTCCTCAATGGTAAATCGGAGTAATGACAGTCCTCACTTCCTGGTGATGTTGTGAAGATAAGATGACCTAATGCACATTGCCACTTACAACAGGCCTGGGAACGTAATGTAAAGAACAAGAGCTGTTATCCTGAGATTTCTGGGAAAATCAGAGAGTCCCTGATTCATCAGGCAAACACCTGAATCTGGAAAGTCTCTATGGGCTGTAGCACCCTTCCTAGGAGGACACCAGAGGGCAAGGGCACCTCCTGCTGTGCCCAGGTTTAAACTCTGGGTAAATAACAGATTTAATCTCATGAGAAGCAAGCTCATTTTGTTACGGGTATGGAAACATTTTATCCATTTTCAGACTAGGTAAACAGTAGATGAAAGGATGTCATTTTTTCCAATTTGTCTGATGTATAGGATGAAAAAATTGCAGTGTGAGTTTCTGAGCAGTCTTAGAGGCCCCTATGCTGCAATAAGTAAGACTGTGCTGGTGTTCACCACAAAGGAAGAGCCCTGGACTGGGCTTTCTCTACACCTGGGTTCTAAACCCAGTTTTGCTGCTGTCCTAGTCCGTTCAGGCAGCTGTAATGAAATATCTCACGCTGGGTAATTTATAAACAACCGAAGCTTATTGCTTACAGTTCTGGAGGCGGGGAAGTCACCAGAAGATTTGGTGTTTGGTGAGAACCTGTTCATCATAGATGACGCCTTCTTGGAGCCTCCTCACAGTCCCTAGTCCCTAGTCTAGAAGGGACTAGGGAGCTCCCTCAAGCCTCTTTTATAAGGGCACTAATTCCATTCGTGAGGGTGGAGCCCTCATGACTTAATCACCTCTTCAAGCCCCACCTCTCAACACTATTGCATTGGGGATTTAGGTTTCAACATATGAAATTTGATGGGACACACATATTCAGACCATAACAGCCACCAACAATATGGCTGTGGATAAATACCAAGCACTATGGGCCTGACTCCCCAGAGAATATGATGGTTCCACTAGTCAGTCCCCATGGTCCCTTGGGCTTCTGAGTCCACAAAACAGCTCTCACAGGTGTAACTTCTGACTCTGGGGATGAATAAAGGCATTAGATGACAACATGGGCCTGTCTAATGAAACCTGCCTTACAAAAAGGTCTAGGGCAAGAGGTGGTTTTCCTCCCAGATATGTAATCCAAGGGAGAGACCCCACCTGGCTGTGCTCTGGGGTGACACAAGGCAGGCCTGCCATCACCTAGTGCTGCTGCCCAATACAAGGCTGTTTGGCAGTGTGGTTAAATTGGGGTGTAGGCAGGAGGTCCTCTACTTGGCAAAGAAACAACGGTGATTATTCAGATGGATAACAAGACTTACCTAATGCTTGATCAGAGTGATGAACGGTCTTCTGGGAACTTTCCATATTTAGTTCCAACAGGACATCCTCGTCTCCATGTTGCAAGCAGCAGTTATCTCTCAGTGGAAGCACGTGCTGCGGTTTCTTCCTCACATGGGTTTATGTGACACTGTCACACTTGCTCCACCTGAAAGCCAAGTCCACTTAAAATCAAACATTGATCTCTGTTGCTTTTAGGCCCACTTCGGCCTCCTAAAGTGCTGGGATTACAGGTGTGAGCCACTGTGCCCAGCTAACAGTCATAATTTTAAAAATACAGTTTGCTAGTATTTTTCATTGAGGATTTCTGCATCTATATTCAAGCAATACTGGTTTGTAGTTTCCTTTTCTTGTGATGTCTTTATCTTGTTTTGGTATCAGGCTCACAGGATGAGTTGGAAAGTGTTCTCTGTTATTTTTTGGAAGAGTTTTGTGGAGAATTGGTATTACTTATTCTTTAAATGTTTAGTAGAATTTACCACGGAAGCCATTTGTTCTTTTGTTTGTGGGATGTTTTAAAATTACTAATTCAATCTGTTTATGGGTCTATTCAGTTGTTCTATTTCTTCTTGAGTCATTTGCAGCCTTTTTGTCTTTATGGAATTTTAAAATTTTTGTCTAAGTTAAGTTGTTCATAGTATTCATGTGTAGTCTTGTGAGGTCAGTTGTCATGCTCCCTTTTATTTCCGATTCTCTACGTCACTGTTCTGGAGATGGGAGTGAAGTCAGTGCCCTGCTGTTTTTGGAGTGACACCTGTGCTTTGCGAGCAGGGCACTAGGTGATGGCGGCAGCCTCTGGTCTTCTTTGCTTGCCTCTTGGTGTGAAATCTCTGTCCGGCCAGCCAGCTGAGATGAGGGTGTCCAAAGCTCCTGTAATCTCAGCTCGTCATGCCTGGGGGAAGAAGCTCCACTTTATGAGTGGGGGCTTAGTGAAGGGAGAGGACCCCTGGACTCAAGGCTGCCCTCACCTGGAGTTTAGCCTTTTCAACACACAGCTTGGAGAGAGGAAGATGCTGGCAGCCTGCCCCTCCTGGGGAACTCCTGTAGCCCTTTCCTGGGAACTGGGGAAGGGGGAGTCCCACCTTCTTGGCCACACCACATTGTTCTGGGGTAGGGGGAGGGAAGGAATGGTCATGACTCTGGTGTCACAGACTCTCACAGTTCTTATCGAGGTTTAGATTTTCTTGAATAAACCTTTCATTAACTACATGCCTTTGGGACAATTTTCAGAGACTTTAAATAGCTATTTTAAAAACAATTTTTACCGGTTATGGTTGTTCACTGGAGTTCCTTGTTTGCCATTCAGGAATATACCTTCATCTCCAGCAATGGCTCTCCTGTCCACAGAATGCTTTGTTTAATTCTTGGCTTTATAACTCCAGGTGGCTGTGAACAGTTCAGGGAAGGCTGACAGAAAACAGAAGACTGGGAAAGAAGATCTAGCAGGCATATGTGTGGGGAATTAATACTGAACTGAAGAAATGTTAAAAATATGAAATGATTCACTTTGAAATGAGAAAGTTAAGGTTATAAAGAGCTAGGAAACATGTTCACTGAACAACAAGCAAGTGGAATGCTTACATCACACAGCAGGGTACAGACATCAGACACAAGGAATCATCTCCTGACAGGGCTGTTAAACAAGAATATACTTCCTGTCAAGTTTGCAGAATAGCATTTTAAAATAGGCTAGATCCTTATCTTCACATGGTTAATCTCACAAGTGGTTAAAATGCAGCTTCTCTATCGCCTCACTCATTGTGGTAAGTTTTGACAGAAGGGCTTTATTAACACAAATTATTAAAATGACTTCAGTACTGTACCTTCTGCCTGTAACACTGAACCACAGCAAAAACACCCAAGGGTATCCTACAACTTGTAACAGCAAGGTGCAAGGGCACCAAAGAAGGCTCTTGGCCATGTAGATGATTATCTTGTTCTTCCTCCAGAAAGTTACACAAATAAAAGCAGGTGTTTTTTTCTACTTGACTTTCTGCAAGGCTGACTTAAGTTTACTGTACTACTGCCCAAAGACGAGGGAACAGGGTAAACAGCCTCATTAGCTCCCATGCAACACTAGGATTTTTAGGTCATGTTAGCTTCCTGAACATGGATAAGCTATTGTTCTTCCCTTTCCAGGATGGGCAGATAAACTATACTTCAAATATTTATCCTATCCTCCTTATCTTGCCTACTCTAATAAGGGACTTGGTTGTGATGTCATTTCCAATGAAATGCCAAATATAGAACCATGTCAATTTAAAGAGAAGGATACTACTGAATGAGATGACTCCTTTCAAATGAAAACCCTAAACATCTTAGGAGAAATTCATGCTTCTCAAGTGTTGGCAGCATTCCAGAACTCAGCCTTTCTTAGGCGCCTCCCACTCTTCAGTGGCAGTTCAGTGATTTCTTCAATAAGCAGAAGTAACAGCAGACACATTATACAGTGATAATCTGTTAGTTTCTCTTAGCAACTGAAATTAAAATATGCTTAACATATGTAATCCCAATTTTCAAAGTTTGATGAAAGTTACTACTTACTAAAATGATACCCTAAGATTGACTAGAATTGTGACTCTGGTATCACAAAGCGGAAACTAGAAACTGTAACTGGTCAAATTCACAAGATATATATGTATGTGTGTGTGTATGTATATATATACATACACACACACATACATATATACATATACACATACACATATATACATAAAATGTTGGCATACATAATTTAGTATATATAATTTGTGTATTGTATATCTCACAAGAGAGATATAAGCATAGTTTAAAAGTTGTGGAGATGTTTTTAAACTAAAAAGCTAAATTATCTGAACTAAAAGAAAGTAAACTTAAAGTGGTTTGATGAACAGCAAAATGGCACCAAGCAGTTAATGTGAAAACATTTTCTCATTTTAGTTTTATTAAAACTAAAGATTTTAAAACTGACTTGAAGCAATTCCATTGTTTATTTTGAGGCATTTATCTCCCTCTTGAAAAGTAACTAGCCAGCACCGACATGCTACTACATGCTGATGAAGGTTGCCTCACATACTAAAAGGCAGATTTCAAAGGGCAGGAGTGTGGAAATACAGTTGTCAGTTCAGTGATCTTCTTTGACAATGTCTGCTCCTTAGCAGCTGGCAAGATAAGACATGAGCACAAAATATCATAAAGATCTAGATGTATTCCAGATGTCATGAAAAAAAAAAAAGCCTCAATAAAAAACAGCATATTCCTTGGAAAACTGGTAAGACTGAGGTCACAGATTTGTAAAATAGCTTGATTACTGTATGTTGAATAGCCCATGATTTAAAAAAAAACTTTCATTTTAATGGAGTTTTAAAATAGCTTAAGTTTTATGTATATAAAGAGTTTTGTAAATATTTCTCATGAACTACTTATACAGAAAAAAGGGAGGGGAGTGAATATCACTTTTTTTTCCCCTCAAAATCCTTTTAAGTCTTAAGTTTCTCACCTAGTTAAGAGTTTATAATAAATATATATAAATCAAATTAGCGAGATTAGAGTTATACAAAATTGTATCCACTAATAAAGCTGCATTTGATTAAAAGCATTTTAAATAATTTTCTGAGCCCTATTAAAACTCCATATCTGTAAAATGCACTACTTTTTGAATTGGTTTGTAGTGTATGTCTCATTCCAAAAAGTATTATAAAATCTGAAGGAATAAATAACAAATTATTGTTTTGAAATAAAGCGAAACAGATTTTTCCATAAATATCTCAAATCACGGTCTCTGAGAATGGCTCAGAACTTCAGGTCATCTGGTTCCATTTCTCTCGATGTGATAAATACTCCAATCAGCCACCTCCCAGACTCTATTTGAAGACATTCACTGGCAGAAAACTCACTCCTCTCCATGGCATGAATAATGCAATGATTTGAGCATTTAGTAGTTGTTAGTCACTGTGTTAAGTGCTTTTCTAACATTATCATAAAATAATTCTGGGGTATTAATATCCAGATACAAATAGGAAACTGAATGTCAATGGAGATGAAGCAATTCTGTTAAGTGACAGTGTCGGGTCAGCTAGCACAGAGTTGGTATCTTAGACACTGCAGTAAGCTGTGGCACACTTACTCTCATTTTATATTTTTCTCCCTATATTCTAAGATAACCATCATAGGGTTTTTTCCCCCAAATATTTTATGTATTCTCTTATATTCTCATTACAATTCTGGTTACCTTTTCCAGAATGTACACAAAGCAAGCCTTGTGACTGTGGGAAACGGAAGCAATCTTTTTCCCACTTATTTTTTGTGGAGACAGGGTCTCCTTATGTTGCCCAGGCTAGTCTTGAACTCCTGGCCTCGTGATCCTCCCGCCTCAGCCTCCTAAAGTACTAGGATTATAGGGGTGCGCCATCACACCTAGCCCTTCTACTCAACTTTGTTCTAAAAAAGTATTAATCTATGAAAATTCAAACAATACAAAAATAGCATAAGATCAATAAATACTAGTTCCTCCCTGCCCCCTTCCCTAAATTCACCTCTATATTGTTAATTAGGAATTTGTTGTGTCCTAGTATATTTTTTTCTATTCCTTTATATATTTCCACAGATATGTGTGTAGATGCACATATATGCATATATTGTGCATATATATATGCAGGCAGTCTTTGAACAATTCTGACAGGCACAATTTCAGTTACATGGCTTAAATAACACCAGTCCCCAAACAACACAGTTCAAATTTCATTTCCATGGCATATTAGCTGTAATTACTAAGTACAAACTTCACTGTTAGCTCTTCAACCCACAACTCACTAATAACAGGTGTGTCCCATGGTCAGTAACCAATAATGTCACTTATCTCAAAATCCATCAGTGACTGGTCACCGTGCATCTGTTACGCACAGACAGCAACATGTGTAGTTGTGTTGCCTTTTTGTGTCCTGGTGATAGAGGCACGTGACATTTTACAAAACTGGAGAGTTAAAACAGGTAACTGGCCAAAAAAGACAAAGAATACAGCAAAGAAATGAAAAGCAGTAACACTGGAAATAAAATTTGGGCTGACTGTGGGAATGCTGATACTGCACTCTTTGATAGAGACTCTAGGTAAGAAGCCAGAGACACTTAGTGAAAGTGAACTTAGTATTTATCAACATAAGTGAAGAAATGGGTTGTAATGAAAAGACGGTGTCCCAAAGGAAGTGATGCTGGCATAAACACACAAAAGAACTCTCAGAGATATTTTACAACTGAAAGGAGTGTAACAATTTTCCAAGGCATAGAAAAGGTACTTGCCCTGTATTGCAAATTACAAGATGCAAGCAAGCACTGTTCAAATGCTCTTGGTAAGTTTGACAAAAACTTGAATTCTCAGTATTTGCAATGTTTTAAATTATGGTATACTAAATAAATACTAGCTTTACTATGTTTGTCATTTCTCCATTCATTTATAATTGACAGAGAGCTTTTAATATTTTCGCGGATGTTTTTAAAGGTCATGAAACAATCATCTTTTCCTTCATTGATTAAGATTGCTTTGCACAGCTTCAGCTTGCAAGGTCATTTTCATGGTCATGCATTACTGTGCAAAGCAAGGATGGGTTATAGATGTACATATGTGGATGTGTATGGAGCTTTTAAAAATAAGATTTACATTTATTCAGAAACTTGTTTTTCACATAACATGTGAGTACAAGTAGATGTCTGATTATTTATTATTATTATTATTATTTTGAGATGGAGTTTTGCTCTATTGCCCAGGCCGAAGTGCAGTGGCACGACCTTGGCTCACTGCAAGCTCCGCCTCCTGGGTTCACGCCATTCTCCTGCCTCAGCCTCCCAAGTAGCTGGGACTACAGGCGCCTGCCGCCATGCCTAGCTGATTTTTTTTATTTTTGTAGAGACGGGGTTTCACCGTGTTAGCCAGGATAGTCTCAATCTCCTGACCTCGTGATCTGCCCGCCTTGGCCTCCCAGAAGATGTCTGATTATTTTTAATGGCTGCATTATATTCCATGGTATGGACAGACCATTGTTTACTTAATGTTCCCATTGAGACATTTAGGTTATTTTCAGTTTTTTGCTATTACAACGTTGACACACTTTTGTGCACATAAGCAAGTATTCTACTAAATCAATTTTTACAAGTGCAACTACTGGATCAGTGAGAAAAATGCTCAGCTTCACTGGTGGTCATGGCAATGCAAATCAACACAATGACATACCATCTTATATCTAATGGGCAAAAATTCAAGTCTGACAATATAATGGAGAAAACGTGGATCCACTGGCTGTCATGTACTTGGCCAGTGTGAGTGGAATTGGTGGAATCCCTTTGGAAAACAGATGCCTACGTGGCCTCTGCACTTCCCATAGGTGGGTGTGCATGACTTGGGCTTCTCTCATCATTCAAATTCATTTGTGAGGCCTGGACTCCCCTATTTACCTTGTTACGGCATTTATCCTTTTTGTTTTATTCATTTTCTTATCTCTCCTTCCAACTACAAGTTCTAGAGCAGAGACCTTGTCTAATTTGTTCATCACTGGGCCTGGAATATTGCATAAAACAGGTGTTTAATAGATAGCTGAATGAATGTATTTGCATTTCATGATTTGTTGAGACTGAACATGTTTCATTATTTTCTTTTGTGAACTGCATGCTCATATTGTTTGCCAATTTTCCAATTGGGATGTCTTCCTCTGATTATAAGAGCTCTTCAGATACTACACATAGTAATCCTGTGTCCATTTTGTGTCTTGAAAATGTTTTCACAGTTTGCATTTCCTTTTTTCATTTCTGTTCTCTTTCGTTATGTAGATGGTTAAAATTTTTAGGGAGTCACACGTGTCAACTTTTCCAGTCATGCTTTTGGGCTTTAGGTCAGTCTCAGGAATGCCATCTTCACCCTCAACATTATAGTTCATCTCCTTTATCTTCTGGCGTTTCTGTAATTTTATTTTTTATGTCATGTCATTCATTCCTTTCAAATTCAGTGTGCAGTGCTAGGTACAGATCTAATTTCTGTTGTTGTTCTTTTCAAATGTTCCCAGTATCATTTATTGAATAATTACCCTTTCCCGATATACATATTAAAAAATCTATAGTAATTATGATTGTATGATTTGATCTTGAGGTATCTGCTTGCAGTTAAAAAAATTTTTTTTTAAACTAAGTATTCTGCTTTCCATTTCCCCAAAAGCTCAAGTAAATCATGGCTTACAAGTTTCTAAGTAGTAGAGCTACCTCATGATATACTTAGAAAGCACATTAAAACAGAAACACGGTTTTAGAGAGAAAATATTTAATCTATTTCACGAAAAAAATGTACAAAGCGTTAGAAAAGAGGCATTAGGTTTCCATGTACAGTATAAACACATTCTCACCTTCTATGATCACTTGTATTACACTTCTCCTGACTAGTAAAGCCACTGCACTCTCATTCCAATCTTCTGTTAACACATGCACTTGAAAAAGTCACCGAAAAGTAGTCTTGAAATACATGTAGAAATACAATGTTGTACAAAAATATATTAATCTGTCTACATGAAACACTTAAAAATGCACACCAAGTACATTCTTTTAGAACTAGACTACGTCTAGAAATATCAATATATGAACTTGTAAATTGGCTTTTTGCTGCATTTTTAATCACCGGAGGAAAAAATATAATCAAGCCTTTGGAATGAGAAACATGAAGTTAGCACAGCAGACCAACTCTATTCTCAGAAATGAAACCATAAACTTTATCCATACAAAAGATAGGAAAGAGTCTGAGTTTCTAAAACTGACATATTTATGAAATGTTATAATTTGAAACTGCAATCACACAGCAAACTTTCATTTGTTCATAATCCACATGTAAAGAGATGACAATTACAACATTTCTAATTGTTTCTCAATGCAACTTAACAGCGAGAATTTAAACTTAAAAAAATTAGCCTATGTAAAGTATAATTAGGAAGGTATACCTCAAAGTAGAGAAAATTAATTTGAACTCACATGGGGTATTGTTCCCCTCCTTTGAAAACTGAGCTATTATTAAGAAATGCTAGGGAAAAAAATACTACAACAAAACTTGTTCTGCCGTATCTGTTATTTATATAACCATAATTTCTCACCAAAACTTCTACAGAAACTACTATTGTTTTTAGTAAGAGGGAGGCCTAAGGTGTGGAGAGGAAGCGATGGTTTATTTTTTACAGGTATATTTTGATGATGAATATCACAGGCATGCATGAACAATACATTCCAACTCTATACAAACAAAAACTTGCTAGCATTTTTAAAAGTGTAATAAATACAACAGGCAGCCCATCCTGCACATGCTCAAAGAATGAATATATTTCCAGTGGCACTAAGAACAGTGACTACAAATTCTAAAAACAGAAGATAGTTGTAGGGCAGAGTCCTTCTAAATGTTCAGAGAGGAATGTGTCTATTTTTCCCATTAATTAGCATAATTTCTCAACTAACGTTTTGCCCTGTTTACCCCAACATATATTTTTCATGAGCTTAGCACACATTAGATAAATAAGGAATAACAGGCCAGGTATGGTGGCTCATGTTTGTAATCCCAGCACTTTGCGAGGCCGGTGGCTTGAGGCCAGGAGTTCGAGACTAGTCTGGGCAACAAAGCAAAACCCCATCTCTACAAAAAAATTTTAAGAAATTAGCCAGGTGTGGTGGCACACACCTGTGGTCTTAGCTACTCAGGAGGCCAAAGCAGGAGGATCCTGAGCCCAGGAGTTCCAGGCTGCAGTGAGCTATGATCATGTCACTGCTGCACTCTAGCCTGGGCAACAGAGCAAGACCCTGTCTCTTAAAAAAAAAAAAAAGGGAAGGGAAAAAAAACTATTTAAATTGGGCGGATTTAAATCTGAGCGCTGATTTTGTCTACTTCGCAGCATTAGTTTGAGGTCTCCTTTCATTTTATTTCAAACGGAAATACATAACCAAGTATATTAAAAGCAAAAGGTAGTAAACTATGTCCATATTACTCACACTTTCAAGTTTTCAACATTAAAAAATAACTGACCATTTGCGTAATTCTATATCACTTAAAGCCAACAAGCCTGTAGTAAGCTGCTGCTTAAAGAGGAAGGAATTCATACCATGCCCTGACAGTTACAAGAATGCTTTCTGGTATAAGGCTATTTAGTGTTTGTTCGTGCTTGTTTAGTGCTTTTTAGTATACGGCTGCTCGTATAGGTGGGGAAGTATGTTTGCAAATAGTTGCAATACTTTCCTTTTGGTCCTGGGGCTTTCAACAGAACAAAATGTCCTTTGGTACACTTGAAAGCGACATGCCAGTGAAGAAGAGGGACACACCAAAACAACCAGGCAAACATTCCACAGCGAATGTCTATGGTTTTCACTTTCCAACTCCAACCCTTGAGAAGAATTAAACCAAACCAACACTCAGAAACAGGTGGGGTGCAATCAGAAAAGCCAAGTGAGGCTGCCTCCTGTTCCACCTTACCCAGGCTCTGTGACTGGGGCAGCCTTCTGTAAGCCAGAGGCAGCCAGGCGAACCTCTAGCACTCATAGGTGAAGGGGCCAGGGTTTGTTAGTCACGGAATACATATAGCTAGATTAGTAAAGCCTTTGACTTTTAATACTATTGCTTATATTATCCTATTGCAAAGACATGGGAAAAAAGCAAACTCTTAATTATTCAGGACAAAATAGTGACATGATTATTGCTAATACTTCATTTAAATAAGCTGTGCCACAGGGGGAAGAAAAGGTAATCTTGGTGATTAACAGTGGATTCTACTTTTAAAATATGACACTGTTATCACTTTCTTATTATCACATTTCCTTATGGATTTCAGGAGAGGGAGTTTATAAGAAAATTAACAAATTCCTTACTGTACCATACTACTACTTAATTAGCACAGTGAGAATGAAAAGATAAGTCTGCATTCTGTGTTTACGTGATCATGAATCATAATCATTGGTACATAGCATTTTGCTTAATTTCTTTTAATAGTACTTAGTGCGCTGGGCAAAGTGGCTCATGCCTGTAATCCCAGCACTTTGGGAGGCCAAGGCAGGCAGATCACCTGAGGTCAAGAGTTCGAGACCAGCCTGGCCAGCACGGCAAAACCCCCACATCCACTAAAAATACAAAAGATTAGCTAAGTGTGGTGGCAGGCGCCTGTAATCCCAGCTACTCAGGAGGCTGAGGCAGGAGAATTGCTTGAATACAGGAAGTGGAGGCTGCAGTTAGCTGAGATTGCGCCATGGCACTCCAGCCTGGGCAACAAGAGCAAAACTCCACCTCAAAGAAAACCAAAAACAAAACAAAACAAAAAAATAGCAAGTAATGCTAGGCTGGCTGTGGTGGCTCAGGCCTGTAATCCCAGCACTTTGGGAGGCCAAGGTAGGTGCACCACATAAGGTCAGGAGTTCGAGACCAGCCTGGCCAACATGGTGAAACCCTGTTTCTACTAAAAATACAAAAATTAGCTGGGCATTGTGGTGGGTACCAGCAGTGGTGAGCGCCAGCTACTTGAGAGGCTGAGGCAGGAGGATCACTTGAACCCAGGAGGCGGAGCTTGCAGTGAGCTGAGATTGCACAACTGCACTCCAGCTTGGGTGACAGAGTAAGAGTCCATCTCAAAAACAAACAAACAACAACAAAAAGTACCTAATGCTGGAATAAGTTGACCATGGTAAAAACTTTACTATAACAGAATTGCATATATTAATATTTGAGTCATGGGGAGGGGTCTACATACCAGTGTTATTTATGAAACACGAAAGCAGAAGACTATATTTCTAGAGCTCACTTGGACTAATATTTAATACAACAAAATTTTCTTAAATATGAATAACCTCCTTAGGGTTTGAGATAGTCCTGTGCAAAAGGCTCTTTATGATAAGGTCTTAATTACCTTTTGAGGACCAACCGTTAGAACTTTTGAAACAATTTTTGAAACAGCTAACATGGGAAAGCTATTTTTTTAATACATCTATCTGCCAAGAAAAACTCTGGATAGTATCTGAAATTAAGAAAAATTAGTACATAAAATCTTTTGACAAACAACAATTATAGACTGTTCCAAGGTCTGAATAACAGTATATAATGCATAGTTGCTTAATTAAATAGATTTAAATTGCAGAAACAATCATTGCTAGTACTTTTGGGGTTCTTTGGATTAAGTTACTATAAATATATAAAGTTATGAAAGATTTATGTTTTAAGAATACCTACTTTGAGAGGCAATATAGCAGAGAGTTGAGCAGACTCCCAACAGGCCCTGCCACTCCCTAAATGTGTGATTTTGGTTATGCTGGTGTATTTGATTATGCTTACCCTCTCTGTGTGTTTCTTCACCAATTAAATAAGGAAAAACGGTATTTCTCACATAAGGTCACTCATCACTAATAGATGAGTGCTGGCAAATAGAACTCAATAAATATCTACTCAATAAATATCTATTATTCTGTTTATTTGAAGGCTTAAGAAAACGTCCACGGAAGAACTCTTAATTGAGCAGTTTGTTTTCCCCCTGCATCTTAAGAGTTAGGAACGAGGAGACCTGTGTCTGAATAAAGGCTCCACCACTCACTATTTCCCCTTGTTTGACAGAAATGAACATCTGCTGGCACCAGGCACCACTTTAGGCATCGAGCGCTATTCTGGGAGTTTTCTATTCTTCAGATATGTCACCACTATCGCAAAGCTGTCTCCTCCTCTGTAAACTAACATCTACCTGACCGATTTATAAGGTTATTTGAAGCTCAAATGAGGCAATATATGTGAAAGCACTTTCAAGATTTTGTGAAGCACCACTGGAGTGAAACTTTTTGGTTAAGATATAAGTACTCTGGTGCAAGCTGTTGGGCATAAGTTGTAGGAATGTGGTTTAGGATGAGTATGTCTGGACCCTCTCAAAGCAAGTTCATTACCTATAGCTCCAGAAAGTGTTTAAAAAAATTTTAATGACACTATAGGCATGCTTCTTTATAACTACAATGTTGTTTATAAAATAGTTATATGCTTCACTATAAAACATTTCTCTTCTTGAACCCAACTCTATGAAGAATATTAACATAACCAATAGTTAGTGGGAGATTTCCCTTTACAAATTGCAGTTGCAAAAAAAATGTAGGGTGATATGTGTTTATGGTCCCAAATTAGCATTATAGTAACTAAGCCAATAATTAACAGTTTCATTAATTACTAAGCGCTTTACACACAATATTTCATTGAATATGAGGCAGGTACATTAGCCCCATTTTAAAGGATCAGAATCCAAGTTACTGCAAAATCCAAGCTCTTAACCACTATGCTACGTTACACAATAAAAATACCAGAACAAAAGAAGCTATAACCATTGCTATCTTCACAAAATCACATACTTAAGAGAACCGGTAGATCAAAGGATTCCAGACAATGTTCTGAGCTTTGGTAATAAAAATGACTTTAAAAAAGTTATTATATAAGTGCTTATGATTCAGTTAACTTTAACTCTTTAAACTTTATGGGTTTCCCTCCACCGTGATTTTAAAAATAACACAGTGCTCACTGAGAAGAAAAAAAAAATACAAACAGCAAAGTAGAATTAAAATAAAAACATCCATAATTCCATCATTCACAAGAACCACTGACATTTTCCCGCTGTATATATTCTTATGTAACTGTCAACTATAGAATTTAAGTAGATTTTGATGACTGTGGTTAAATGTGATGCCAAATGTAACTACTGTATTTGTAATTGGTAGACATAAATTATAGTAAACTTTGTGCGGGCAGAAAATTATTACATTATAGAGATATGTATTTTCAATATCTTCCTAAATTTTCCAATTACAGAAAAACAAGCAAAGAGTAATTTATCTCAGTTGTATAAGCTCAAAAGTATATTGACCATAAAAGAATCACAAATAATCTTTGTGTATGTACACACACACCTACATAAATATACACATACTAAATTTTTTTTTTTCTGGCTGTGTTAGGATTTATAGCTTTCTGAAGGTTTGATAACACTATAAATATTATTAGAACAGGTAAGAAAAAAATTATTTTTCATAGTCATTGAATTTTGCTAGAGTTACACTTATGGGTGATTGAACTACAAAGTTTTCCCTTGTTAAATATTTGCTTAAGACAGAATGTTCAAGATAAGCTAAACTCTTTACAGGAATCATATCGAGAAATTCTACCATTTGTGAAATAATAAAGAGAAGAGGAAAAAAACAGTGACAAACTAGCAGAATAATTTAGGGCAAAGATTCAGGTATTATATAAAATGTATGTAATGCCACATTACTGGCATTTCAATTGAGGTGACTTACACTAAAATCTTGTTCTTTTTAAACTATCACTGGACATAATAATTTATGCAACAAGAAAAGCAAAAGATAAAAAATATGCAGAAGTCCTTACAGGATATGGATCGAGTTTCAAAAATAAACTTTCTAGTGCTTCTTCTTATGTGAGAGGTTTATCCTCGTCATAAACTCTAGGAACCTATTTATATTGCTTAAGTGTGATTTATTCAAAATCATATTAATCTATATAAATAATACTTTTAATGTCAAAAACAATGCAGACTGGCAGTGGGTAAGAATAAGAATGTTCAATAAAACTGTATTTTGAAAGTCAAGAAAAGTATAAGCTAAGGCTAACCTAAAACTGTCTAGACAAATGAAGGGGAATAGATTCTAAAAAATGCCTTTGCATTTTCACTGTACATGAACATGTGTAACAAACATTGTGTTTGTATATTATATTGAAAAATAAATTGTCAGATATTTCTAAATTAGCAAATAAAAATTGTATATACTTCTTAAGTGTGAAAAGGTTTATGTCCTTAAACAGAAAATGATTGGGCCAAAATATTCTCATCCTGTCCATTTAGAAATGAGAAATATAGAAGTCAAATGAGATTAAAAAATAACTAAGGCCGGCTGGCAGGGCACGGTGACTCACGCCTGTAATCCCAGCACTCTGGGAGATAGAGGCGGGCGGATCACCTGAGGCCAGGAATTTGGGACTAGCCTGACAAACATGGTGAAACCCTGTCTCTACTAAAAATACAAAAAAATTAGCTGGACATGGTGGCGTGTGCCTGTAATCCAAGCTACTAGGGAGGCTGAGGCAGGAGAATCTCTTGAACCCGGGATGCAGAGGTTGCAGCGAGCCTACATCGCGCCACTGCACTCCCAGCCTGGGCCACAGAGCCAGGCTACGTCTCAAAAATAAAGTAAAATAAAATAAAGTAACTAGGGACTATTCTCCATAAAAGAGAGTATGTTATACACCCTTTTATTACAGAACATTTCATTTTTTTGATTGCTTGTGGAGAGAAAAGGTTTATGAGGTAATTACATATAATTTTAAACAGGATTCCTTTTAATTTTATATCTATATTTCTCTGTAAAAGTAGTTTCAGCAGATGACTGATTAAATCAATGTCATGATTTATATACATCCTTACTTCAGAGATTCAGCTAACCTTTGAATAAAACAAACTAGTACTACATTTCAAAAAAAAAATTAAAAATAGATAATGATGCTTAAAAAAGATTACACTTCAAATTTAGCACTGTTTTTACAGGGAAGGGAAGCATATTATGCCATAATGTCTATAAATATTTATTGAATAAATAAACATGGTTTACCTGATGTGTTTAAAATCTTGTAAGCTGATTAAATCACAAACATGTTGAATAGGTCTTAAGAAAAACAAGATGAGGCTTTTAAGTAGTTATAAACTATGACAATAGAAAAAAACCTTTTCAGTATCTTTTTTAAGGGTTAAAAACCAAAAATTTAAAAATAGTATCATTAAATCACTGTTTCGGCCTTAATATTTTAAAGAGTAATATATTAGGATATACTGTATCTATTAACAGCATTAAAGCACCTCACACTGAAAATTTCGCTTTGAAGGCTTAAAAGTGATTTTTAAAAACATCACAATAAATGACCATAATTTAAATTCTGACTAGGGGAACAAAAAACCTCAAAACCTAAACCCAACAAATCTGCATTTAATGCTTACAAGTGAAATGTACTTTTCCAAAACATGATACATAACTATCAAATTTAGCTGTCAAAATAAATTATTTATCACAGACAATAAGTAATGTGTCCTGAAGTCCCTTTTTCCTTGAAAGTCATAATACTTCTGGGATTATCTGGTAATACAGTCACTCAAAAACAGCTAAAGGAGTCGGTGCTTAGAGATTCTATGTCCAACTTTATCTGTACAGTTTTAAGGCATTCATAATGGTATGTTAAACAACGAATAATTTATAATAAAAATAGATAAAAACTCTCTTTTAAAAATATCTCAACTGAGAAAACCACAGAAGAGAATAAAGATCGTATTTACCACTGATGTACTCCTTAAGCTTCTATAGCGATGAAAAGACTTTTTTTTGGCTTACAACAGACTTTATGCCTTGAATACTTGGTGTTCTTATACAAATGTGGACCGGAGCTTAAGTTCCGCCTAAAGTTACTGTGAAATTTACACATTCAAGTGTGCTGATTGTTATTAATAAAGGCAGAAAAAGTTAGTTAAAATATCTGGTATTATTATTATCAGTATTCATTGCAAATTATCTTATAGTATTCTCTACTGTAGTGTGAACTTCAGTCTTATGC
Organism: Mandrillus leucophaeus; assembly: GCF_000951045.1. NCBI lineage: Eukaryota > Metazoa > Chordata > Mammalia > Primates > Cercopithecidae > Mandrillus > Mandrillus leucophaeus. Next base: position 1,753,917 of record NW_012108697.1, read on the forward strand.
CAAATAGCAACACAGATTACAGTATCATAGTTCCAATGATGATCAATGACTCAGCTAGTATTAGCCAGAGCAAAGGAGTTTGTTTATAATAAAAAAAGTAAGTAAGAAGCATAGCTTTATTTTAATATCAGTTATTAGAACTGAGCAATGGGCATCTTGTTATCCAGAGGCAGAAATGAAGTTTTCTTTCCTTAAATTACAGAAACAGTCAGGATGGGGGACAGCAGGTGGTGGCAATGGGTTGCTAGCTAGCTGGCTGGCTAAAATACATACCTGAGCTCTACTGGAGCTATGCAACCTTGCTGTGTATCCGTTATTTGTAAAGGCTGACTGAACAAAATTGCCTTCATCATGCAAGCACTGCTGTCTGCACTACAGTAATAAAGAAACACGCTGACAGATACAATGGCTTCAAGTGATAAGCAATCATCAGGAATTTGTAGTGAAATTGTTGGTTGACTGGAAATGTTCTCTATATCTCCAGATGGCATCTGTCCTTGAAGCAGCCATTCATTGCCTAAAAATTAAAAAGGAAATTATTAAGACTGTATAAGACAAGTAGAAAACTGGGACTATCTTATGAAGACTAGATAAACTCAATCAACAAATATTTATTAAAAATCTCTAACTGCCAGGCACTGTGGTCTGTGGGAAGGACATAAATATAAATAATATACACTGACCACTCATTAGAAGTTCCCAGTCTGATGATCATTATATCTAATTATTATAGTTCTTTCTTTGTTTGGATACGATAAATTACATATTTATTCCTGTTAAAATCAAGCTGAATGTAGAAAATATGGCTATAAAGCCTTAATCTCTAAAGTTAAAAACAAATCCTATTAAATTTTAGAAATAAACATATGACACATGATAAAATGGATCATTTTTACCAAATAGATAAAAGTCTTCGGGGATATAAAAACTACAAAATAAAATTTTATCTAGGGAATACAAATGTATGTGCAACTCTATAGTGACTTTCTGCTTAATAATGAATTATTAAATATCTAAAAATAATTTAAAAACACACACACTTATTTATTTAGAAACAGGTACCACTGCATATCTATTCTCTGTGGGCTTAAGTAATGTGAAAACCAAGGGATTTTGTATATCTCATTTTAACACGTAAAACTCTTCCTAGAAATAAACAGATTATCTATAACAAAAATAGAATAAACCACTAACAAATGTTAAGCCCTCAAGAATTAAAATCATCTTTAAATGTCTTTATTCATCTCGACCTTCTCTTAGAAGGAACACACGTGTCATAGTGGGGAAGCACAGACACATACAGACATTCAGCCTAAGAGGGTGGCAGCGACAAGAGTCAGCATTTGGCAAATATATGAAATGCTTTCCCACCATGTAAATGGAGAACACTGAACATTTTCTAATCACTTATCAATTACTTGGGGCATCTGTAAAAACTGGACCATCTACTGAGTGTGATGAAATGCTGTCTACTTTTTAGCTTTTCTGTCTCTTTCTTTTGTTCTCAGGATGAGTCAGCCAACTCAGGGTACCTGCCTTTACCAGTCCTCTTGATGTCTCTTTTAATTTATTGCTTTAGTTTACTGAAAAATCAAATTTGAGAAAAATATGTCAAGTAAGAGTAAGGTGAAAGATAAGAACCTAGAGAGATAAGTACAAAACTTCTATGTTGAAGCTTTTAAAGAATTCTTTTTAAATTCTCTTTAAAATTCTTTGGTTTTCTTTGCTTATTCCTGGACTGGACAGTATCTTTTATCTTATGCATGACTTTGCTAGAGAGATCAGTAGAGAACTTCTTATATTTTATTTTTGTTTTATTTATTTATTTTGAGACGGAGTCTTGCTCTGTCACCCAGGCTGCAGTGCAGTGGCACGAGCTTGGCTCACTGCAAGCTCCACCTCCCGGGTTCACACCATTCTCCTGCTTAAGCCTCCTGAGTAGCTGGGACTACAGGCACCCACCACCACGCTCGGCTAATTTTTTGTTTTTTAGTAGAGACGGGTTTCATCGTGTTAGCCAAGATGGTCTCGATCTCCAGACCTCATGATCTGCCCAACTCTGTCTCCCAAAGTGCTGGGATTACAGGTGTGAGCCACCGTGCACAGCCAACTTCTTATATTTTAAATCAAAGAAAGTAATACTGAGCTATTTTAATGTCCAAATCTAGAAATAAAACAGAAAATGTTTCTTTAGATATTTTTCATATATATCACACACACAACTTGTGAAGTTACAATACACGTAGTGCTTTTATACTGCTTTTTTTGGGCTTAAAACTTGCATATATTCTAACTTCTTTAAGATTATACAGACCAAAATTTGGCTAAAAATAAGTGTTTCTAAAAAACAAGCCAGAAGAGAAAATGTCCTTTAAATTTAAGTGTACAAATGTACTCTATAATATTCAAAAACTTTAAATTATTAGGATTATTGCCTGAAAATTATCTGCTCCTATATAACAAAAATGGCGCCAATATCTTAGACAAATAATAAAGTCTCTATAGACTACTTTACTTGAATATTATCTGTATTTTATATCCCAATGACTCAATATTAATTAGTGTGTCTGACAATGCAGACAAATGTTAATTTGTCAATATCCTATTTTAAAAATTAATATACTGCTCCCACAGTGACACCATTTAATACACTACTCTTACAGTGACTGCTCTTACAGTTACACTGAGAAAAATTAAATTAATGATCTCCAACTGATGTAATACTTCCAGACTTAAACTGGCAGTCTAGGACTTGCTCCGAACCCACAGATAGCTATGGAGTGGCCAGGGTTTGAGTATTCTTCTGTCTACAAAGCAAGCTCCAAAGGTCCTACTACTACATGGTTAGCCTTCTCCCTTGTGGGGAGTGACAAGCAGTGGTTTCCCTACAGACTCAATCACCCTAGAATCAGCCTCCCAAACACTAACCAGCAGTTCCTCCCAGCTAGTCTACCAAGATATCATTATCCTCTTGGTTTAGACACTAAGTTGATATTATAATTGCGAGCCAGTAGCTGCTGCCCTGAGAAAGTCGAAGGTAAGAAGGCATGAATTACCCAGGATTTGGGTAATATACAAAAGTGTGTGAGAGGGTATGAAGGACGAGGAGTTGGGAAGGAAATGGAAAATTGAGTGAGAAAGTGTGAAAGAGCGTGGGAGACCAGGACAGAGGAACATCATTAGAGACAAGTTGTAATTTAGAAGTTCTGAACCACTAAAATTTCACTTTAAAATTTTTGTCCACCAGGTTACAGATGTTGGAAAGCACTACTGCAAGGCAAGCAGTATACTGATTCCTTACCATAGACAAATGAAGTAAGGAGTTAGCTCACACTGTGATTCACAAATAGAAGAAAAGGAGGAATGCGTAACAGTGACTGAAAGGAAGAGTTACAAAAAAAGATGTTAAATAAGGAGGCTCCACTTTATTTTTCTATTTCAGACTTTTTAAGACTCTTTTTGGAACAAGAATAGAATGAAGAATAGGATCAGAATAAGTGATGAGGTATAGGAAAGCCCATATTCCAAGCAATCATGCTAACAACTGACTCGTAACTTTTGGTGAGTTACACTGTTCTTTAATAAAAGGGAGGAAAGACTCTTGAAGACTAAAGCAAATGGCCAATGTGGGGTTGGATCTGGATTCGTTTGTTCACATCATCTCCTTCAAATCTTGCCCATACAGAGTAAAAATATCTCCTAACAAATAAAAAATAACTAGATTAAACATCAAGAATGTACGATGTATTAGTATTTGCAAGCTTATACTCATACCTTCAGCTCTTAGAAACCAGCAACTGGGTACTCCTTCCGTTAGCTTTGATCCTGATGGGAGGTCCAATCTGAGTTTGAACTGAAGAGTCTGGCCAGCACACACAGTCACAGGGGAAAGCCTAATGCTTGGAGCAGATTTAGGTAGTCTGGGTAATGTCTTCTGTTTTTCTACCAGGAATGGGCCATCTACTACAGCATTTTCAGATCTGAAGATGGGGAGCTAGGAAGTAAGAAAATCTGTTATTAAAACATAAGAACTTTATATTATAGAATGAGAAAGCATATTTTTAGACTTTAGTAGAATAATGAAGTTCTATGTCAATGACACTAATTGCTATTCTAGTTTGAATTAGAAAGTGTTAGTTAGAGGCGCTCAAGATTTTTGTAGACACAGAAGTAGTTTATCTTAGCAACAACAACAAAACCCAACACTTATGAATGAGACAGAATAAAAGTAACTGTCCACTATATATAGATGGCAGGAGATTAGCAAAAGTTTATAAATTTAAACACAGTAGATACACATTTTCTTATAATTTTCATTGTCAACTATAAGAAGATGTTACTCATCTTATATCAGAGATCTATGTGAAGAGAAATGACACTTACATTGCAACAGTAATCTGTGTTTTTTATTTTAAAAATATACCATGTAAATTACCAGACTTTCAGAAAAAAACTGCTGCATTTTTTTCAGGTACATGTCATACAACAAGAATTAGTTTGTAACAGATATTTCTCCTTGAAAATTCTATAAGAAACCATGTCCATATCTTTAAAAATTGACTATAACTCATTTAAATAAGTTTCTTCCACAATCTTATTTTCAATGTCTTGAGAAATGTGGCTTCTAAAGCTTTTGTTAGATGATTATTTGGTAATGGATTCATCACAGGGAAACAAAGGCTACACGCTGATCTAAAGATCACTGAAAAAAACAAAAAGCTAAATAACCCAACCCACAGAGCAGGTGTATGTACTGTATGTCAGTATGTCTGTACACTTAAAAACAGATCTGAGTCCTCTCCTTTTTTTTTTTCTTGAAGGTTCATTCGATTCTCTCCAATTTCCAGTATTTTTTTCAAACTCTCAGCACAGATGGAACTTTTATTTTAAGAATAGAAGGATATCCTTAAAGCAGTCCTGCTGGTCTCTTTGTCAAAGAACACAACAGAAGCATCCACTTACTACTCTCCTGGAGACAGCCTAACCAAAAATGCCTGTCAGTGCTGTGAGGATCTTAGTATCATTCTTAAAACCATATCCTTTAACTTATATTTTAAAATTACTTACCACAGATACCATTTTTGTTTCTAAATCCATTATTTTAATTTGATGATTATTGGTGTCTGCCACATACAATAATTGTCCATTCTCTCCAATACACAAGCCTCCTGGTTCATTAAAAGTTGACTCGGTAAAACTGGAACTGGTAACGTTATTTGTGTCTCCAGTTCCTGCTAATGTTGTACAGTTTTTTGTTTTTGGATCCACAACTTTAATCTAAAAAACAAAGAACAAAAAAGATCAATCTCATTTTTGCAGTATTGCAGAATATAGTATCAAGCAAGCTAATTTCTGACTGCCATTAATATTCTCAATAAATCTCACAAAAGGAATAGTTATTTCCATATTTTCTTGAAAAGCCAAACATTCAAATTACAGTCTAAGGGGAGATATTCTATTCTAAGAACTAAAAACTACGTAAAATCCCTAGCTCCATCTTGTCTTCTGGAAGCAATCTTTGATGAAATCATTTCTGGAATTAAAAAAAAATTTTTTTAATTGAATTGTGTTTCTTCACAATGGGACACACTTTCACGACTGAACCGACTTTGTCTTCCTGAGCATCCAGCATTGCCTGAGGATTTGCTACCTTTGTTAAACTTAATGATTGCCAGTTATGTCTCAATTATATTAAATTTATGGTCTCACATCATGAAGTACTGTATGAATATTTATTATCCAGTGATTTTTTGTAAAAAGTAAAAGTGCAATAAAACTTAAAACAATTTAATAGACAAAAATGGAAATGCTGCTGAAAACAAAATTATTTATTAACAGGCATTGTAACTATGCAACAGCTCAAAAACGTTCATTTGTTAGTTGACATATTAATTTCCCTGCTACTTGCCTTCTCTTGATATACTGAATATGTTACTAAGCAGCTTTGATGGGTTACAATTCACAACTATTGGCTATTGCCATTGGAACTGGTTCAGTGCTTTCCCTAGTTCAGAATATCATCACAACCTCTTGGCAAAGAAAGGACCAAGAAAAGAGCAGAACAGGCTGGGTTATAGTTGTCAAATACTGTTACTCCTTTCTATATTTTAGAGTGGCAGTTGTAGGAGGCTCACAGATCTTTCAGCATTTTAAACGCCACACACAAAAAGCAAGATATTATATAATTCTGTCACGACTCACCTTGTGATTGTAGGAGTCTGCCACATAAAGTAAATTCCTTTTTTTGTCCCATGTTACTCCAAGGGGGTGCTGAAGCTTTGCATTGATTCCTACTCCATCAACATCACCAAAAGCAAATAAATTCTTCAATTTTTTTAAAAAGAAAAGAAACAGCAGTTATTATAACTTTGTACATACAGTGTTTTGCTAGGATATGAAGTGAAAATTCAAATAGCTATAAATGGTATTTAAGTTAAAAGGGAAAATGCTGATTTTCATATAAATAGGGTTGGATACTTCATTCAGATTAGAAAAAAATGACAGTATTTTGAACCTGTATTAATCTGTGGTGCTTAGTAGTTTTACTCACAATACTACATCTGGTTAGGAATAGGTCAAATCCACTAGTCTGGTGCTGTTTCCACCCCACTGCCCAACATCTAATTTACATTTTTTTTCTTTTCTCCAATAATCAATGCTTCATCCTTTCTTTCTCTCGGAAACCTTAACATTTATACATAATAGAGCCAGTTCACTTTTCTTAGATGGAGTGTTCCTCATGTTGCTTTATAGTCACCTTTCCTTTGGTTTAACTTTCATTTTGATTCGCAGATAGGCCAAGGATGATCTCTTTTAAATCTTATTAATTTTCTATAATTCACAAAATTGACAGCTTGCTCCGTGTCTGACCGCACTGTGCAAGAGTGACTGTCCTTACCATGGGGTCTCTTTCTCCTCCTACGAGGTGCTTCACTGCTCCATCTTTCAGAGAAATGGTTCTCACTGTACTGCTCTCACTATCTGCTACAAACAAGCAGCTCCAGGGATCTTCAGAGGCCAAGGAAAGGCCTGAAGGTTGGGCAAAACCTGCCTTGTGAGGATAGGCGTTGTTTCGATTCTCTTCATTTCCACTTCCAGCAAACCTAAGGCAGGTTCCTTTTGTTAACTCACTGAAAAAGACAAGTTCATAGGTGGGGTTAACATGTGGTATATTGTGTGCAATTTAGTTCTTAAATAAATGAATGTAAATAATCAAATCAATAGTGATAAGCCTCATAGAAAATAAACTAGTGATCTTGGCCTACTTAAATTGTTCAAGTCAGCTTTCACTGTCATTTTTCCAACCATTAACTTATTTACTCACTGTGTAGGGAACTTCTTACTTTACTTTGACATACACAAAACTGAAATCACTTTCAAATGTTAAACAAGTGATCCCTGATAGAGTTAGAATTATAAGATAAAAATAATGATCAGATTATTGATGAGATAGGTTGGTTTTACTACCTTAAATTCTTAACTTCTTAGTTTCATGCAATATGAGGTTCTTGAAAGGGAACTAAAAAGACTAGCTCTTGATAGTTTAAAGCTTCAATTTGCATTAAAAATGTTTTGTGATCTTGTATATAAATAGAGACTAGCAAAAGGAATTAAATAATAGTTTTTGAAAGATAGCCAGGTCAGACATTACTATTATATGAAAAATGATATAATTGTACATAATTATCTTACAATTGCATGGGATAATTACGTACAATTATATCAATTGTACAAATCAATTTCTTATATACATTAGGGAAATTTCTATTTAAAGAACTATTGCAATGATTCCTTTTGTAATGCAGAGAAAGTTTTAGACCCTGGTTTTTAAGTTTATGCCAGAGAGATTGTAAGGAAGACATGGTAGTGTGTTGTGTTGACGGAAGAGAAGCAGTTGACTCAGGACACAAAATGAGCTAGTCTGTGTAAATCATTTCTGAATATGCAAAAGCCTGAATTCACCATCACTTACTGGCTGATATGTTCCCGTAATAAGTTAGGTAAGGAGCGGGGGACAGAGGCAAAGGGATTTAGCATGCACAAAATATGGCCACTTATTCAAGAAATGTATAAACATAGCAAGTACCATGTATGTAATAACTAATATGCTAAACAAATTAATTGAAAGGAGTCTACAAGGAGTCTTAATACTTTAAAAAAGAGTTTTCTTAATTAAATAAAAAAAAGAGTAGGGAGAAACAATAACTCTTAAAATGCTAAGGGTCATTACTACTTGAAGATCGGTAGTAAAGATAATACATCCTTAAAACTAAAATACAGGTCAGTGTAGTCCTAGTGCCAATTTCCTATTATGAAGGAGAATGACAACTCTACTTATGAGGAAATTTAGGCAGCTCTGAACCATCTATCTCTAAAACAGCCATCACCCAGAAGAGCATATTCTGGCAACTTCTGTTACTTCTGTTTGCTGTTTACAATTATGCCTCATGTAAAATCTTATTGGTAATCTCACTGTTCAGGCTACTATCACCTCCTGCCTCAATAACAGAAATAGGCTCCTCAGTGGTATCTCTTATCTCTGCCTCTAGTCTTGTTCCACTCTGAGTGCTGCTAGTGTTCTTTCAAAAACACAAATCTAATCATGTCACTTCCCAGCTTAAACCTTTTTAGAAAGGCTTGTAGAATATCCAAATCCCTTAAAAGTACTCACAAGGCATGGTGTGATCTGGCTTCTACCGACATCCTTAGTGCCAATTCTTGCCTGGAAAACTTCCCACTCTCCCTAACTCCTACTACTCTATCAGGTCTCTGTTTAGTTGCCTCTTCCAAGAAGCCCTCCTTGACAACCAAATCTTACTGATGTTGCGTCTTCTGCTTACTTATATAAGGAACAATTTCAATTTTTTTTTTTAAAACAGAGTCTCGCTCTGTCGCCCTGGCTGGAGTGCAGTGGCACAATCTCCGCTCACTGCAACCTTCAGCCTCCTGGGTTCAAGCGATTCTCCTGCCACAGCCTCCTGAGTAGCTGGGATTACAGGCGCGCACCACCACGCCCAGCTAACTTTTTGTATTTTTAGTAGAGATGGGGTTTCACCATGTTGGTCAATCTGGTCTCGAACTACTGACCTTGTGATCTGCCCGCCTCGGCCTCCCAAAGTGCTGGGATTACAGGCGTGACCCACCGCGCCTGGCCGAACAATTTCAATTTGCAGTGATTCCTTTTGCACACACTAATTTTTAATTGTTTGCTGATCTGATTCTTCCTCTGTAAGTTCGCTGATGACAGCAACCACATCTTTTCATTTTATCCTTAACATAGTGAGCATATTATTTCATCCCTATTGCCTAGCATATAGTATGTTTCACAAATATTTACTAAACGATTAAATGTCATAACACATTATATAAATGTGTCCAAAGCAACACGCACAAACATAACACACTATTTTGAATATCTGCTATTTTGAATGATCTATATAAATCATGCTTTCTATTAACGGTAACTTGAGATGATCATCTTCCATGGCTATTTGACAGCCTTTCTGGTTAATGGCTTTTACTCATTTATTCTCAAACCCTTACTGAGCTCCTCTTAGGTACCAAATACTGTGCTAGGTACAAGGGACACAAAAATGAATGCGAGAGGATTCTTTCCTTTAAGAGACAGTTTAGTAGGAGGAAATGGCTAAAAATAGGAACAGTCAAAAGAGAGAAGAGAAAGAGGAAGGGGCAGCGGGTTGGGGCAGGAAAACTTAGTGCAGTGATGTAACTACATACCAGGTACGGTGAGGTCACAGAGAAGAGTATGGCCCGTTCTGCCTGGGGTAATGGGGGAAGAGGAAAGGCTCTAAGGAAAAAATATGAGAAACTTGGTAGACACGACCCTTTCATCCTTATATCCTTGTGACAGCAAAGCCACCTATGTTTACTGTACATGTTAGGCACCACGCCAAGCTCTCCACATGTATTATTAATCCTCAAAGCAAGCCTATGAGGTAATATCAAGAAGGAAACTGAAGCTTCGGAAGTTCAAGTGGCTCTCCTAAACTCACACAGATAATAAATGGCAGAGCCAGGATTCAGTCTTAGGCCTGACTACAAAAACTGAGTTATTAAGCACTCTGCTATGTGGTATTCAACTATTTGAATGAATGATTAGAAATAGTTCAACTATGTCTTAAAAGATAAGGGCCCACTGAATATTCTTAGTTCTCTTCCTAGACATTAAGGCGAATGATTCTTTGCAGGTTCCCTGAAGTGAAGTGTGGCCCTAAGACTTAACTCTGGCTGATAAAATGAGAGTAGAAGTGATGTGTATCAGAGTAGAAATTTTAAGAGTCAGTGAGTAACTTACCACCTCTTTCTCTCTCCCTGTGCCAGGATGACTGGCAAAGCTCCCCACAGCTCCAGGCTGTTTCATCAGCATGGGTAACAGAGTAGTGGTCCCAGTGAACCCATGCGAGCGAGCAAGAAACACACCTTGCTTTAAGCCACTGAGAATATGCATTGTGTGCTATGGCAGTATAACCTAGCACATCCTGACTGGTACAGTGAGGATGGTGATTTTGAAAAAAGAAACTCTATGAACACCAAAGTAGTACAGTCTACTCAAAGAGAGAGGCTGTCACTTACTTTTTCTTTGGCAGTTTGCCAGAGTCCAGTAGGAGTGCCCATATCTGATGAGTCCCTGCCATGGCTATCCACAAAATGTCACCTCTTTGGACCTCTGAACCTTTATAAGAATAAATCATTATTATTATATACATATCTGGTTAATACAAACACTCCAATGGTTTTAAAATGTTAAATTTATGGAGGATAACAATATGTTTATGAATCATCTGATAAATAAAAATATTTCCAATGTTTCAAGTTATCTTTGAAAATTTTGTTTTCTTGTGAAAGGTTTACTTTTTTAGACTTGCAATTTTACCCACAACAATTTCACAGGAATCCAAAGTATTCTCACTAGGAACACGTCCTCTGCATCTCTGCATCTGAACTCTGCCTCAGCAGTTTGTTAATTTTACAGTGAGCATTAACAACATTTTTAAACATTTGATTTCTTATTTTACATAGCACAAACTATTAGAAGTGACACTGGCACACATATATTCTGGGGACTGTCTCTGCTTAATCACCTTAAAACTACATCAAAAGCTTTCCACAATTAATTTTTAGTATACCACAGTGTTTCACTTATTCTAGAGCCACAACCTGGGACTACTAAAATGAACAGGAAACATAAGCTAATAAAATATTCCGTTATTTTAGATATACTGACATTCAAATAAAAGGCTCAAAGCATGTGATGCACTCAGAGTAATGCTTAGAGGCAACATCACTCAAATGTTAGCCATGATCATTTAGTGAATCTGGACCTTAATTTTACAGTATTTGTACTAGGAAAATAAAAATACTTTTACAAACTGAACAGCCCTTCAATAGACACCATAGAGGGTAAAAAGTATAATACAACCTCTTCCGCTTAAGAAGTTCGTTAATTTTACAGTATTAACAATGCATGTATTACCAACAGATGATATTTGGTACCTAAGAAAGCATTCAGTTTAAAATTACTTATTTATGTTAAACCTACCATAAATCTAAGATAATAAATCTTTTAGTATTAAACAATGAAAATGAATGAGTTTTATGTTCATGCATAGTCATTGGTATTATCAACTATGGAAATGACCAAGCAAAACAAAAACTTTTAGGAGGTAATAGGAATAAAAACATGGAAAGCCCACGAAAATGAACACTCTTACTCATTCTAACTTAATTTGGAATGTTTTCCACTCACAATATTTCAAAGCCTTTACTGGTTCAAATATTGCTTTTTTCTTTTTTTTGAGACAGAGTCTCACTCTGTCCCCCAGGCTGGAGTGCAGTGGCACGATCTCCGCTCACTGCAAGCTCCGCCTCCTGGGTTTATGCCATTTTCCTGCCTCAGCCTCCAGAGTAGCTGGGACTACAGACGCCCGACACCACGCCTGGCTAATTTTTTGTATTTTTAGTAGAGATGGAGTTTCACCATGTTAGTCAGATGGTCTCAATCTCCTGACCTCGTGATCTGCCCTCCTCGGCCCCACAAAGTGCTGGGATTACAGGCGTGAGCCAACGTGCCTGGCTGGTTCAAATATTTTTAAAATGCTACATGAAAAAATGTAAATGATTATGTTTTCAAGTCCTCTACCCAGTTCTCTCATTTCTCTGAATGAAATGTAATTACTCTTGTGGCAATGTGACAGACCACTAAAAGAAGAGGGCTCCTGAAAGCATTCCTTCACCAATTCCTTAGCTTTGGAACCAGGTGGGTCTGGATTTGAATTGTAGTAGCTACATCACTTTCTAATGTGTGTGCCTCAATTTCCTCATCTGTAAATTGAGCACACCATCACTCTCTACATAAGATTCCTGGAAGGAATAAAACAGTGTAAGCAAAGCACCTCACATGATGCCTGGCACCATGTTAGGTGCTAAACAATTTGCTGTCTTTCAACTTCTATGCCTAGTGTGCTCCCTCCTTTCCCAACCTAGAAAGCTTACATCCAGATATGAACATTCAGATCTCTGCTCAAGCTTCTTCCCTACTCCCTCGCCCCCACCCCACACACACCCATCATTCTTAGCTCCTTACCTTGCCTATTTTTCACTGTAGCGTTTATCACTATCTTACACGTTACATATTTATTAATTTACTGCCTTTCTCTTCTACTGAGCATAAGGTCTAAGAGACTAGCAGCTTTGTTTTATTCACAGTTTTATTAGCAACCCTTAGAACAGTGCTTGGCACATGCCAAATACTCAGTAGGTATTTATTTGTTGAATGAGTAAACTTCCCCCTAGAAACCACAAAAAAGAAAAAAAGCCTTAAAACTATCCTAATGCTGGCTAGTATTTCCTAATAGTACTACTGATTCATCTCTAATCCCAGAAGTCTGCTATACATGTAAACCTGTGCTATTATCCTCTCAAACAATGATGCTGAATGGGAGTGGCGGCCCACCCTAAAAAATGCTGTGGATATTTGATGGGTAATATATTATATGATAATATAGTCATGCCAGATCATTTACATGATGACTACACTATTTTATTATAAATTACCCTTATTTCTTCTCTATTTTTTATATATATATAAAAAATACAAAGCACAGGTGGATTATATTACCTATGAATTTCACTTTAGGTATGGTAAAGGAGGCTTTTCTTAAAATGTATTATAGGAAGGGGATTTGGGATCTGATAGGGCTGAGAACTCCAAAGCCACCCATAACAATAAAGCCTTTCAATATCTCTAACAAGCTTCCATTCATGATAAAAACTCTTAGCAAACTAGGATCAGAAGGCAATTTATTTAATCTTATAAAGAACATTTTTAAGAGAGTCGCAACAAACATCCTACTTAAGAATAAAATACTACAAACATCCCCCGAGAATAAAAATGAGACAAAGATACCCACTATCAACACTTCTATTTAACACCTTATGGAGGTCCTAGTTTGTGCAATAAAGAAGGAAAAAGAAGCAAAGTATAAAAAGATTAGAAATAAAACTGTAGTTATTAGCAGATTACATAATTATATACACAGAAAATCTTTACAATTTTATAGAGAAATTTAGCAATGTTGTTGGGTATAGGGTCAATAAGCAAGGATAAATTCTTTTATCGGTTTACAGCAGCAAACAAATATAAAAGAAAATTTGTAACGCCATTGAAAAACATCAAACACCTAAGGGTAAATCTAGCAAGATTTATAGCCTTCTACACTGAGAATCATTATTGAGGGAAATACAGACAGATATTTTTATACAACTTATCTTGATTGAAAAGTCAGCTCCAGCCAATGTTAGGACCTTTTGGGTAACAAGACTGCAAGCAAGGTTGACCAAGTAAATGAAAATAAAAACACTCCATCCTTTCAGCTTCTCAGGTCATAAGTTTTGGAGTCACCTTTAATTCCTCCTTTCTCTCACATGTCACGCATGATCCATCAGCAAATTATGTAGGCTCCTTATTCAAAACATATCCAAAATCTGACCACTTCTCACTACCCCCACCTTGACCTAAGCCACCATTAGGGATTACTGCAAGAATTCCTTCTGAACTGGTTTGTCATCCTGTTCCCACCTTGAAAACTGCCTCTTTCTTTCTCTTTCACATCAATGTCCCACTCCAAGAAAATCTCAGAAGGGTGAGTTAGGCAAATTTAGCTCTAAGCTTTAGGAACAAAAACATTTGCTTTTCTTAGCTTGCTTTTAGAGCCTCTGTCTTGGCAAAGGAGAGCTATGTTGGTGCAGAGCTGAGTGAAAGATCAAATTTAACTCCATTATCTAGTTCTCCAAACAGGTCAGTCTAGCTCAGCTGGGGCTTACTGTAATAAGGCAAAAGCTTTCCAGTGATAGATAAAGTATGGGCATTGGTTTAGTTTTGGTCTCTGTGTATTTATTTCCTTCAGATGCCCGAGGAATGAGAAAAAGTAGAGAAGCAGTGGCAGTGTCAGGTCAGGGTTCAGGTGTTTGGAATTCTACATATCAACTTATGAGGATAATGACTATTATCACCCAGGTCACTTTCTGTGTTGATGGTACCGAGCTAATCATTTTACATGGATTATTTCCTTCAATTTAACAATCTTAAGAAGTCTTATTATCATCATCTTCATTTTATAAAAAGCCAGCTTCAAAGAGGCTAAATAATTTGCTGAAATTCACCCAGCTAAACTTGGAAAATGAATTCATTAGTGAATCTGACTCTAGACTATGAGTGTTCTGATGAGAATGAAGGAACTATGGAAGCGAGCTTGTGCTCTTTGGTTCAGTTCTCTGCTTGCCCCCTTTTCGCCCTCCCTTCTGCCTCTGATCCATGGACTTAGCTCTGGTAACAAGCACCCAAGTGCATTTCTGTCTGTGATCAGAAACAGGGATCTGATTAAATGTACCCACAGCCTTCTACTCCGGGATGCATAGTGAGGTTTACCCTTAACTCTGCCTTTCTCTCCCTGTACCCCTGGGAATGCTCTATGGTTGGATAATGTGTTTAAAGTTTATTTTCTAGTCCCTTGCCTTCCCATTTTTGGTTTGGTTCAGACCATCAGCATCTGTTCGTGACACTTTATGACAAAATTCTTATCTTATAGAAAACAGTGACAACAGCAAACAAACACGTATATTATATTACGCTTTCTATGCACCAGACACTGTTCTAAGTGTTTTACATATATTAATTCTTATCCTCATGATAAGCCTTTCAGGTAGGTACTATTTGTATCGTCAATTTAGATGGGGAAGTTGAGGTATAAAGAGGCTATGAAACTTGTCCAAAGTCACACAACTACTAAGATGTGGACCTGCAAACCTAGCTGGTCTGGCTCCAGAGTCCCTGCTCACAGCCACCGTGCTACAACTGAAGAGTTTGTTTTTGTAAACAAAAAAAGTTAAAAAAAAAAAAAAGTGGACTGGCATTTATGTCTATCAAAGTAACAAGAGTCATATTAACAATTTACAACTGTTCATCCTGGAGTGTGGACTCCAAAGCACATAGTTCCATCACTGAGTACGGGCATTAGTTTTGTTCCCTCTAACAAGAATGTGGTAATCATGAACATTTCCATTTTAAATTAAGAGTATACTTAGACCTACACAACAAACCTGCACACATACCCCCAAATCTAAAATAGAAGGTAAAATTACAAAAAAAGAGTGCACTTAATATTACTAACTTTCAACAGTCACAAATTAAAACTTTTTTAAAAGGACAGTAACAGAGGCTGAAAAGGTTTTGAGAATATTTTTAAAGGCAAAACTCACTCATAATTATCAGTAGAGATCAGAGAAATATTATTAGAAAACAGAAATAAAATCAACAAAAGAAATATGAACATGAAAATTACCTGAAATCCAGCTTTTAAAAAATTCTGTCATTTTAAGCACCTATGACTAGAATCCTCCTAAGAGCATCTGTGAAATTCTCCATCAGTGCTTCTACACAGATTTGCTTCTACAAAGTCTCTAAATCTCTTATGAATCAAAGTCTTAAGCCACTAGGGAAAGGCAGCAAAGCCGGTCATTTTACAGAGAGCACAGGAAAACACCATTTACAGCTGTGGGAAAAGGAGATGAAAAAATGCTCTACTGCCACCAAGCAGAGTTCTCATTCTGCTAGGGGAGAAGCAGGAGGCTCCCCAAACCAATCACAGACACCAGACAGAGTTTAGCTGCCAGAAAGAGGAACAGCAACAATGAAAAAGCTCCCTGCATCCTTTCCTCAAGGCCTAGGCACTCAGGGCCTTCCCAAGACTAAGGCTGAACAACAGAGAACACCCCTATCCACAACACAAGCCTGGGGCAGAATAACAACCAGTAGCAGTCTATCCCTGGGACGGCCGCAAGAATGGAGAGAGGGAACCACCACGTGGCTTCGTTGTACAGGGATGACTGAAAGCTGAGAAACACTGAGAAAACCCTCCATCTAATCTAGGCCCATGTACTGAAGCAAAATCAGAAGGCAACAGCTGCCCAACTAGAGGAATTTTTAAAATATGGTGCACTGACATGGGAATAAAAAAACCAAGGCCCAGCTCAGCTCCTGACCAAATTGACTCAATCTTTCATAAGTACTATTTATCTCAGCCTCTATTGTTTTATACAAGATGACTGACATATAATAAATAATGAGAAGACACACATAAAAGCAAAAAAATTACCCACTTCCAAGTAACAAAGGAATGATCAGAAACAGACTTGAGGATAGTCCCCAAATTTGGAATTATCTAATACAGACTTTGAAATAACTATGCATAGAATGTTAAAGAACCTAGAGAAAAAGGTGGCCAACACACCTAAATAGATAAGGAATTTCAGCAGAGATGAATCTGTAAGAAATGCAAATGCTATATTAAAAAGGCATAATATTAGAGATGAAAAATTCCTTCTACAAATGATATGGTTTGGCCATGTCCCCACCCAAATCTCATCTCCAATTGTAATCTGAATTGTAATCCCCACATGTCGAGGGAGCGACCTGGTGGAAACTGATTGAATCACGGGGTTAGTTTCCCTCATGCTGTTCTCATGATAGTGAATGAGTTCTTACGAGATCTGCTTGCTTGGTAAGTGTCAGGCACTTCCCCTTTGGTACTCTCTCGGCTGCCTGCTAAGTAAGATGTGCCTTGTTTCCTCCTCACCTTCTGCCATGATTTTAAGTTTCCTGAGGCCTCCCCAGCCATGCGGAACTGTGAGTTAATTAAACCTCCTTTCTTTATAAACTAGCTAGTCTCAGGTAGTATCTCTATAGCAGTATGAGAATGGACTAATACAACAGGCTCATCAGTTGAGTAGACACAGCTGAAGAAAGAATTAGTGACTCTGAAGATAAATTGGTAGAAATTACCAATACAAAAAGAAAAAAAAGAAGAGTGAATAAAAAGAACACAATATGCAAGAGTTATTGAATAATAATATTAAAAGGAAATCTAACATATGAGTAACTGAAGTCCCAGAAAGAGAAAGAAAGGGGCAGAAAAAAATATCTGAAGTGATAATTTCTTGAAAATAATGAACATCAAACCACAGATTCAAGAACTCCAAGCAGGATAATTCTTAGATATATCAAACTGCTGAAAACCAAAGATAAAATCTTAAAAGCAACCAGAGAAAAAAAATACACTTTACATATAAAGAAAAGAGATAATATTAAAACAGATGTCTTGTGGAAAACTATGTAAGTCAAAAGACAATGGAGTTTTATCTTTAAAATATTAAAAGAAAAAAATGTTAATCTAGATTCACATATGGAGTAAAAATAACTTTCAAAAATGAAAGCTAGATACTTTTTCAGACCAGAATAAAGGCAAGAGAAGTCACTGCCAGCAGACCTGTGTCATAAGAAGTTCTTCAGACAGAAGCAATGACTCCCAACAGACATTTGGGACTTTAGGAAAACAGCCACTGTGGAAAACAGTCTGGCAGTTTCTTGTACACACTCACTTACCATATGACCCAGTAAGCTCGTTCCTAGGCATTTGCCCAAGAGAAGTGAATGCACATTACCACAAAACAAGAACTGTGCACATATGTTTATGGAGGTTTTTTATAGCCACTGAAAACTAGAAATACCTTCAAATGTCTATCAACTGGTGAATGAATAAACAAACTGTGGTAGAGCCATACAATGAACTACTACTCAGTGAAAAAAGAGAACAAATTACTGATACATGGAACCACAGGGATGAATCTCAAAAGCATTATGCTAAATGGAAGAAGCCAGACATGAAAGATGACAGAGAATAGGAAAGAGATCACTGCTGCCAGTTGTTGGGATCAGTGTGGTGATGGTGGGGGGAGACTCAACAACAGGCTATGAAATAACTTTCTGGGATGAAAATATTCTGTATCTTGACTGTGGTAAAAGTTACAAGACTGCACATATTTGTCAAATTTCACAGAATTATATACCTAATAAGGGTAAATTTTACTTTATATAAATTATACCTAATTAACCTAAAAAAACTTAATACCAAGTCAATGTGATAAGGCAGTGTAAGAATCTTCTCTCAAATTTTAGACATAAAGATATAACTTCTTATTTTAACAAAACAAAAATGTATTAGTCATACTGCATCAAATTTATTCCTTCAAAACTTCCTGTGTCATCTGATTTTTTTAAAGCAAAAATATTTTTTTCTTGGTATTTTATATCATATTAATAATGGGAGTCAGAGAAGCATATTATTGAAGCACATAAATACCAACACTGTAGATTATCAGACTAGCATACTAAATAGCTGGATTTCAACCATTAAAGGTTGTAGAAGAATGGCTAAATTTCTATCTAGGGAAATTGTTGATTAAAGGGCCAAGAAAGGTTAATGGGATTCTGGCACATTACCCTTTCTATAAATGACTCAAAATCAGGTAAAGTCTTAAAGTACTTAGATACTGATAGGGGTTTTGGCTGGGCGCAGTGGCTCACACCTGTAATCCCAGCACTTTGGGAGGCCAAGGTGGGCGGATCACTCAAGGTCAGCAGTTAGAGACCAGCCTGGCCAACATGGTGAAACCCCATCTCTACTAAAAATACAAACATTAGCTAGGCATGGTGGTGCACACCTGTAATCTCAGCTACTCGGGAGGCTGAGGCAGGAGCATCGCTTGAACCCGGGAGGGAGAGGTTGCAGTGAGCTGAGATCACGCCACTGCACTCCAGCCTAGGTGACAGGGTGAGACTCAGTCTCAAAAAAAAAAAAAAAAAAGAGAGAGATGCTGATAGAGGTTTCAACCTTAGTGTCTTTCAGGTTGCTGTCTGGTATGAATGGAGTCAACAGAGACCTGATACACATTTTAGAAACATTACAATGTACCTGCTGAAAAAATGAACTTACTGTAGTAATTATTTTTGGTGCATGATGTTCTGACCATATTAAGAATGACAATTAAAAAATGAACACAGATAAAACGTAATTTTTTAAAAGTCACTTTATACTAATTATTTTATGACTGTACAGTATAGTTAGGTTAAATATTCAGATACTATTTAAAATACATAAACACATGCATTTACATATTACATGTAGATTTAAAATAATGAGATATTTCTAGTCTCTTTCCTACATCTCTTTTTTCAAATTTTTAATTGACCAATAATAATTGTGTACATTCGTGGGGTACGTCATGTTTTGATTTATGTGTACACTGTAGAAATATTCACTCAAGCTAAATAACATATCTATGACCTTACCAACATTTTTTTCTGTGGTGCAAATGTTAAATATTCTTTTAGCAGCTGTGAAATAATAACTACAGGTTAGTCACCATGCAGTGCAAAATTATCTCTAAAACTTATTCCTCCAACTGAAACTTTGTACCCTTGGATCAACCTCTTCTCTTTCCCCATACCTTCCCTTATTCCTAGCCTCTAGCAACCACTTTTCTACATTCCTTTTCTGAGATTTTCTTACAATTTTTTTAAATTTATTTTTTATTTTAAAATTTCTTTTGTAGAAATAGTGTCTCGCTATGTTGACCAAACTGATCTCAAACTCCTGGCCTTAAGAATTCCTCTCACCTTAGCTTCCCAAAGTGCTGAGATTACAGGCATGAGTCATCATGCCCAGCCTAAGACTGATGTTTTTAGATTCCACAAGTAAGATCATACAGTATCTGTGTTTGGCTTATTTCACTTAGCATAATGTCCTCTGCTTCCATCCATGTTGCCATGAATGACAGTATTTAAAGCTGTATAGTACTCCAGTGTGTAGATACACATTTTCTTTTCGTTGTTTTAGACACAGAGTCTTCCCCTGTTGCCCAGGCTGGAGTGCAGTGGCGTGATCTCGGCTCACTGCAGCCTCTGCCTCCCAGGTTCAACTGATTCTCCCACCTCAACCTCCCAAGTGGCTAGGATTACAGGCACCTACTATCATGCCCGACTAATTTTTGTATTCTTGCAGAGACGGGGCTTCACCATGTTGGCCAGGCTGGTCTTGAACTCCTGACTTCAGGTGATCTGCCCACCTCGGCCTCCCAAAGTGCTGAAATTACAGGCATGAGCCACCAGGCCCAGCCTTAGATATACATTTTCTTTATCCATTCATCCACTGATGGACACTTGGGTTGCCTCCATATCTTAGCAATTGTGAATAATGCTGAAATAAATATAGGAGTGCAAATATCTCTATGACATAGCAATTTTAATGCCTTTGTTAAGTTGGACTGCTGGATCACATAAATATTCTATTTTTAGCTTTTTGAGGCACCTCCATACTATTTTCCAAAAGGTCTGTATTAATTTACAATCCCAACAGTGTACAAAGGTTCTCTTTTTTCCACATCCTCATCAACATTTATCATGTCTTTTTGATAAAGTCATTCTAACAGGTGTAAGGTAATACCGCATATTGCTTTCGTTCTCATTTCCTTGATGATTAGAGATGATGAATATTTTCTCATATATCTGCTTGCCATTCATATCTCTTTTGAGAAATGTTTGTTGATACCCTTTCCCTATATTTTAGTCAGGTTGTTTTCTTGATATTGAGTTGTTTGAGTTCCTTACATATTTTGGATATTAGCCCCTTATCGGTTACATGGTTTGCAGATATTTTCTCCCAACCCATAGGTTGTCTCTTAATTCTGTTAATTGTTTTCTTTGCTGTATAGAGCTTTTTAGTTTGATGCAATCCCATTGGTCTATTTTTGCTTCTGTTGCCTGTGTTTTTGGAGTCCTATCCAAGAAATCATTCATTGCCCAGATCAATGTTGTACAGTAGAGCTTTTCCTGTTTTCTTCTTGTGACTTTACCGTTTCAGGACTTATAAGTCTTTAATCTATTTTGAATTGGTTTTTGTATATGATAGGGTCCAATTTCATTCTTCTGCATGTGGATATCCAATTTTCCCAACACCATTTGTAGGAGGAATTGTCCTTCCACATTGTGTGTTCTTGGCACTTCTGTTGAAAATCATTTGACTGTAAATACTTGGGTTTATTTCTGGGTTTTCTATCCTGTTATATTGGTTGATATGTGTGTTTTTATAACAGTACCATGCTACTTTGATTACAACAGCTTCATAGTTTGAAATCAGGAAGTGTGATGCCTCCAGCTTTGTTCTTTCTGCTCAATACTGCTTTGGCTATTCAGGATCTCTTCTAGTTCCATATACATTTTAAGATAGTTTTTTTCTATTTCTAAGAAAAACGACAACACAGTTTTGATAGAAATTACACTGAATCTGTAGAATGCTTTGGGTAGTATGAACATTTTAACAATATTAATTCTTCCAATCCATGAACATGGGATATCTCTCCATTTATTTGTCTTCTTCAAATTATTTCATCAATGTTTTATAGTTTTCTGTGTACAGATCTTTCCACCTCCTTGGTTAAATTAACTCTTAACTATTTTACCTTTTTAAATGCTACTGTCAATGAAATTGTTTTCATAATTTCCTTTTTGGATAGTCCACTCACTGTTAATATATAGAAACACTATTAATTTTTGTATGTTGATTTTCTTATCTTTAACTTTACAAAATTTATCAGCTCTAATAGTCTTTTGGTGTAGTCATAAGGATTTTCTACATATAAGATCACGTCCATCAGAAAACAGAGACAATTTCACTCTTCTTTTCCCATATGGATGCCTTTTATTTCTTTTTCTTACCTAATTGCTCCTCCTCCCATAAGGAACCACTAGTATAAAAATGTACATTTATCATTCTTCTTACTTTTTAACTTTATTATGTCTGAATGGATCTCCCAGTGCTTGTATTAAATGCTATTGTACTTGCTATAAAAGAAATCACATTGTAGATTTCTACAAATAAATTATATTGTACATATTCTGTAACTTTCTTTTATCACTCAAAATATCCCTTGTTATATTTGTCCATGCTGCTAAATGTAGCTGTAGTTTGTTTACTTGCACTACAGAACAGCTCATGTAATAAATAACATCACACTAAATACAACTTCGTAAAAATAACCATAAGTAAAGCAAATAAGGCAGGGAGGTAAAAGTGAAAAGTACTGGTGAAGATTTAGCCCTGGAATTATTTAGAATTGCTAGTGCGTGGTAATAAAATGGAGACTGAGTTTTAGTTCACTGTATTAATATTTCAAAATTCTCTACATATGAAGTATCCCTTTAGTCGGATGCACTGCTCCTACTATATCATCCCCCTTGGTGAGCTACAAAACAAATTATAAATGTTTACAACACACAATTCCACAAATAGAATTCTCAAAAATAACCTATACAAAATACTTAAGTGTTAAGTGCAGGTAGTACTAGAAGTTCACTCATTTATTTTATGAATTTTTAAGTGCTTTATAAAAGTTAATAACAAAAAAAGTAGGGTCTTTGAATCATAATTAAATTGGCATCATAAAAGAAAATTATCTCAAATGTACAGGCTTTCAACTAAGCAGGTACTTATATACTCTTCAAATATATGAAGACAACACCAACCATTTAGTCCAAAATTCCATTTTCGATGTATTCTAACTTTGTTTACTCATCAATCCAATTTTAGACATGTAAATGACCATCTCAGTATCACTGACAGCCAATAAAAAATAAGAATACTAATAACAGTACTCCTGGATTTCTTTTAGTCAATTAATATAGATAATAAAGGTAACATTACGTTTCATTCATTATCAATGTCTACACAATTCAGTAGGGTAAAAGTTCAATTGTTCAAAAGAAGCTATCATACTTTAATATAAATTTTTTAAATCTAAAGCAAAAGCAGCTGCCTCTTTTTCTTTTCCAAACTAGAGTATATAATGACACTGTAAGTTCCTTATTTACGAATAAATAAATTTATTTTTATTATTATTGATTACTGTTTATGAAAAATCTTTTGAAGTTCTGAAACTATAATCCTTTCAATATAAGAAATTCAGAACTACATTAATTGGAGGGTGCATCTAATACATAATTCTTCAGAGTAACACATAGTCTATCTTACAGATAAAATAAAATGGGTAATATTATATATAATACATACTCTAGTATATATAATATATACCTATATTACTGCTAGCTTTGTTTTTACACAATTAACAAACTCTGAGGCATAGGTATAAAAGTATAAAATAAAGCAATTAGCAATAGAATTAATCCAAATGACCATCTCAAGAATATTTTTAAAACTTATATGAAGCAAAATTTACTTTTACATTTAATGTCAAAAGTTCACATACCTGATGTTCCAAAAACTACATCCCAAGGGGAACTAATGGGTTGTTGTTCTCCTTTTGCTCCACCTTCTTTATCTGTACCTTGAATTCCAATGCCAGCTACAGTACTCACCCTCTCAGCCTCTAGGTCAATCTACAGAAATTGAAAGGATGGTTTTATGCAAGGAAAGTTACTTTTGCTTTTGTCTTTTGCTGTGTAAAGATTTTCAATAGAACATTTAGAGTATATGTGCAATATAAAGTTTTATTTTAAAAAAGGCCAATCAATTACAGCATGAACTTCTTATTCAAAAGCACATAATCAGTCCCTTTCATTTCCCCACCTGTCCATTCTTCCACTTTTCCCCATCTCCCATCATGCCTCCAGATCTGGCATTGACCTCATCTTAACTAAACAAAAATTTTTAAATGAAATTTTAAAACACAATGTAGCAAAATACATGTTTCTACAAATTAAATGCACATATTTCAATTGTGCTCAGTTAGTGATTGACACATACTAAAACTTGTATGTGCCAAGCACCGATCCAACAGTGAGGAAGCCAACCAGCCATCCAGCCATACTCATAACTATATGACGATTTTAATATTTTAGAGAAAACTAAAACACAGATCGTTAGGTAACTTTTTCAACATCCCACAGTTGGTAAGTCAAGAATCTGGGACCAGAACCCAGGTAGTTCCATGACACTATATCGACTTTACTTCATAAACTGAAAACTAATATATTCTACTGGGAAAATATGTTCTGCTTTCATCTCCTGATACCCTCTCCCCAACATTGTATTGGGAAAATTTTCAAACACACAGGAAAGTTAAAAGATTTTTGTAACAAACATCCATATACCTACCACTTAGATTCTATTCAATATTTCACTTAATTGCTTTATTATCTATTTTATCCAGCTATCAACAGAAAGAAATTTTCCTTACTTCACAGATATCTTATTCCTCAAAGTTACACCAAATATTACACTTTTAGGTAAAATTTACATGTATTCCCTTTAAGATTATGAGCATCACAAGATACCCACCATCAATGCTAATGCTTAAAAGCAAGAGAGGTACTGGTCAGCAATATAATAAAAGGCAACAGGAAGTTTAATATCAGAAGGGAACTTGTTTTTGCAGACAATTTGTTTACATAAGAAACAAAAGATTTTGGCAGAAATGGATAAGCTGGTCTTAAAATTCTTATCAAATTGCAAGGGTCCTAGGATAGCCAAAACCATCTTGAAAAAGAAGAAAGTGGGAGGACTTATACTTCCCAATTTCAAACCTTATTAAAAGCTGTAGCAATCAAAACAGTAAGGTACTGGCATAAAGACAGAGAGATCAATGGAATAGACCTGTCTATACATCTATGATCAACTAATTTTTAACAAGGCTGCTATGGCTATTCAATGGAGAAAGAATAGTCTCTTGGATAAATCTTTCTGGGGTAACTGTATATCCGCATGTAAAAGAATGAAGTCGAACCCTTACTTCACACCATATACAAAAATCAACTCAAAATGGATCAAAGACCTAATTATAACAGCCATAACTAAAAGACTTTTAGAATAAAACACAGGGGTAAATAATTGTGACCTTGGATTTAGTAATGGATTCTTACGGCAACAAAAACATAAGCAACAAAAGGAAAAAATGGACAAATTAGTCATCATCAAAATTTAAAACTTCTATGCATCAAAGAACATGATTAACTAAGTATAAATGCAAGCAGAAAAATGTGAAAAATCATTTCCAAATCATATATCTGATAAAGAACTTGTACCTAGAATATATAAAGGATTCTTACAGAAAAGACAACCCAGTCAAAAATTTGGCTAAGAATCTTAACAGACACTTCTCAAAGATATAAAAATGGCCCATAAGCACAGGAAAAGGTGCTTGACATCATTAGTCATGAGGGAAATGCATATCAAAACCACAATGAGATGCCACTTCATATTTAGTAGGATGGCTAAAATTTTTTAAAACTGAAAAATAACAAGTGATAGTGAACACGTAGAAAATCGGAATCCACATATATTTCGAGTGGGAAGGTAAGATGGTGCAATTGCTATGGAAAATAATTCAGCAGCTCTCAAAAAATTAAATACAAAACATGTAACTTCTCAATACCAGTTCTAGGTATGACAAATGAAAATGTATGTCCATGTAAAACTTATATATCAATGCTCATAGCAAGATTATTCATAACAGCCCAAAATAACAAAATATACAAAATAGCCAAAAAACAATCTAAATATCAATGGTGAATTGGTAGATAAAATGTCATATTCACACAACAGAATACTATCTAGCAATACAAAGGAATGAACTACTGATGTGCCACTTCACACATGAACTTTTCATTATGCGAAATGAAAGAAGCCAAATACAAGAAAACATATATAATTCTATTTAAACAAAATGTTTGGAAAAGGCAAATTTACAGAGACAGAAAGTAAATTAACAGTTGCCTAGGGATGGGAGGGGATAAGGACTATCTGTAAGTGGTCATGTGGGTTCTTACTTGGGGGATGAAATGTTTTAAAAACCACATATGGTTACAGTTGCAAAACCTGTTAAATTTACTAAAAACTAATGAATTGTAGATTTGAAATGGGTGAACTTTATGATATATAAAATATAGCACAATAAAGTAATTAAAAATATAAACAAAACACTTTGTTTACAAGATCACGTACAAATAAAAAGCATTAAAAATATCACAATGGGTATGTTAATGTAAGGGGAGTGACAGTGGGGGGTATGGGCAAGTAGGAGAATTTATAATTTAAATAAATTATTCTAAATGAGAAGGGTCTGCATGAAACTATGTTTGTGAACCGTGAATGGAGAAGTGTAATCAACTCAATCCTCTGCAAATGAGGTCTTAAACAAAAATAAAACACAACAAATATTCTTGTATTTTTAAATGGAAAAAATTCTACTTTCCATTTCTGCAGACACCATATTAAGTCATATGATACAGAACAATTTCAGGTAACCTAAATGTGTTGTGATTACGCTACTTAAATGCATAAATATTTGAAATGCAGCACATGGTCAATACTCCAAAACCCATTAAGTTGTAAAGCAAGAGAAATGACATACAATTAGAAAAGAAGGACAAGTACTCCCTGAATGTTGCAGGCTGGCTATTTTACCAATTCAATACACCATTAGAGGTCTAGCCCCTCTGATGAATTATAAAAAGCATACAACCCCAAAAAGATAATGATAAAGAAATACTAATCATTAAAAATTCAGTAATAAAAAACCCCACTTTTCCATAAAATATACACAATGGAAACATTAGTCCTATGAACAGCTCTGCCTATAAAGGGATCTCTGGTCAAATAAGTTTAGAAATGCTGCACAAATATCCCCCTATTAATGCACTCAACAACACATTAGCATATTTAAGTCTGGAAGAAGAAAGTCTCCAAGACTTTAAAAAACACGTCTGCTTTAATGTATTAACCCACAAAATCTGTTTTTCATGTAACACTTTTATATTAAGAGGAATACACACTTTCGAAAGTGCTTCATGAAACAGTATTATTTGCTCATAAATTCATCCAACAAATATCTGTTGAACACCTACCATAGGCCAGGTCTTTTCTAGATGCCAGTATTTAGTAGTAGACAAAACATATTTCTAGCCCTCAGGAGGACTTACAGTACAGTCGCTATTATTATATATTATATGTATTTTTTTCTACTATGTGTATATAGGTGATAATATTGTCAAATAAATGAGGATAAATGTCAATACTGAAAGAAACAGTGAGAAAAACAAGGAAGTATCTGAAACAATGTATTTAGACAGGATGAGTATGACGAACTTGGTTACTTATTTTCCAAACACATAGCAACTTAAAGACCAATGGTTTAGCCAAAACAGCCATAGGTAGGAAATGTTTGAAATAACTGAGTACATCTACAATGAAATGTGATATAGTCGTATCATTCAGGTGACTAATATGCAAAAAAATAAAGTTAGAAAAACCTACAAAACATTATGTATGCATAGTATCGTTACCTTTGTTTAAAAAAATTCTCTACAAATAGGCTTTATAATATCAATTTATTTTTATACGAGTAGAACATTTCCAAAAAGACACACACTTTAACAGTGGATGGTTACCTCTGGGAAACTGGAATTGATGGTCAGGGGACTTTCTTTTTAGCTTTATGTATTAGCTGACTTTTTAGAAATAAGAACACATATTACTTTTATAGTAAGATAAAACAAGTTTTAAGACGAATTGGCTAATCAGTATTTCCAGCCAAAGCATAAGAGTTGAAGAGAAGCAGGAGTGATATGATTTTTTTTCTAGTTTGAGAAAATTTAACTGAAAAAGGACAAAGGATCATTGTAAACTAGTAGTTAGGAAAATACTTCAAAATGAGGAGCTTTTGAGTGGTTAGGGACACAGCTTTGAAACAAAGGGTTAAAAAAAGAACTCAGTGGGGTTTTCTTTTGTGGTAACTACATACTGACACAAATAGCAACAGGATACTTGAGAATAAAACGAAAGTAAGTACCTCAAAAAAAGCAGAACAAGGACATTGACATACATAAGCATCACCCTTTAACTTCAAATATTTAATGTAGCAAATACAATTCACTTTTTCTGATTATAAGTATTAAAACAAATTTAAAATGAAAATTACCTTTCTTATAAGGTGGTTTTCAGTGTCTGCCACATATATGATATTATTCATTATGGCTACACCCTGTGGAGAATTGAAAGTTGATTCTGAAAATATTCCATCTTTTCTTCCAGGGTTGGGTCCTAAAATGAGATAAAATTTCCCACTTAAGAAGTGATCTCAAGGTAAAACAAAACAAAACAAACTTGTATTTAATGCTGGGATTTTAATATTTAATATTTAATATAAAAACATGGCATTTCCATATAAAAACTAAAATGTTCCTCAATGACCATTTTTCTTAAGAGTGAGTTTTGCTAATGACAGGGCTCATAGTGTAATTACTAGTGCACTTAAGCATAGTAGCATATAGTGAAGAAAATAATTTTAAAAGCATTCTAATTATCCATTACCTAGACTACAAAGATTTAAAAATAACTCCAATTATTCAACGGATGAACAATTTTTAACATTTTTGAAAGATATGCTCCTTGGATAATACAAGCCCTTTCCCTAGAAAAATACACATGGCTAAATTGTTGCAAACAATCCTAGATCCTGAGGACCACTGAAGCCTTTCCTTTAGGAGCCCAAGGACCCCAGATGAAGAATCCTTATCTACTATTTCACTTTGTCACAAAGTCCTACGATATATCGTACACACTATGAGAGAGAGTGATTCTAGTACACTTCTCAGTTTTAACAATTCATGTAGAGTTTCAAGGGTGGAGAGCATAACACAGTAACATGTAATTGTTACTTCCCTGGCCAGCAAACAAGCCATTCAAGGCCTCTAAATCAGCAGTTCAAACTGCTTTGTGGAACTCCATCGTCCGAGGCAGCCATAAAAAGGTAGTGTAATGGAGTGGCTAGAAAACAAACTCAAGGTCTGGTACAGTGGCTCACACCTGTAATCTCAGCATTTTGGGAGGCCGAAGCAGGCAGATCACTTGAGGTCAAGAGTTCGAGACCAGCCTAGCTAAAACAATGAAATCCCATCTCTACTAAAAATACAAAAAATTGGCCAGGTATAGTGGCAGGCACCTGTAATCCCAGCTACTTGGAAGGCTGGGGCAGGAGAATTGCTTGAACCTGGGAGGTGGAGGTTGCAGTGAGCCGAGATCATGCCACTCCACTCCAGCTTGGGTGACAGAGTGAGACTCTGTCTCAAAAAAAAAGAAAACGAACTCAAGAGCCCAATAGACCCTGTCTAAATCCCAGGTCTGTCTCTTTCTAGCTGGTGGTTTGGGCAAGTTCTTTGTGTCTCAGTTTTTCTTCTGTAAAATGGAACTAATTACCTAACTCATAGCATTGTGCAGGCAAAAATGAGTTCACACAAGTAAAATGTTTCGAATAATGCCAGACATATAGTGTCTGCTGTAACTATAATTGTTAATAATACTATTATTATTGTTGATATTGATAAGAGTTCCCTGAAAAAAAAGGGAGAGTTCTGTGGTTATGCGAGATTGGAAAAGATTGTGTACTATACCCCCTCATGAGGAAAATTAGCAGAGTAAAAAATTCGAGAAATATTATACCATCACCAACAAAAATCTGTTAGATAACATTAAAGTAGTGTTTCCTGAGTGTATCTGACCAAATAATTCTTTTTTAAAAATTAAAGAATAACTGTATCAAAAGGTAACAGTATTTCTAGAAATATGTTTGGGTAGTATAGCTTGCTTGGTTTCTCTTTTAACAAAGAAATATGTTTGGGCAGTGTAGCTTGGTTTCTCTTTTAACAAAGAATATTCACCTACACTATTTTGAAAATCACAGAATCTATTAAACACTTTAAAACCACTTAAGTTCAAGCTGCTACAAAAGACACTTTTTGAGTAACAATTCAATTCTCATAACTGCCTGTCATAAATCAAAATACCAAGTAGCCAAAACAAAACAAACACCACAAAACACAACACCTACTGTATCTTGGCACATTAAGAATAACATCAGGGCATAGGACTACAACTAGCTTTTTTATATTAGGAACTGAGACATTCCTACTTTATGTACTAATGCTGCATATATTACTAAAACAGGACTGACTGCAAAGAGATGAATTACTTTTGTCTTTGACTAACATGTTGTCAGATGTCAGTTTGGATAAGTAAGATTAATAAGAATGTACTCCGTAGAGTTTATTAATTATGTACATGTAACCAAGAGGTAGTTTTAGATCTAAGACCAGGGAGATATAGAATAAAATGATCTATGCTTGCATGATACTTATACTCTGCTACACCTATTTCTATTCTGGAAATAGGTCCAGACACATGTTCAAGTTCTTATGGAAAGAAAGAGAGAAAAGTAAAATTATGCATAAATTCTAGCTTAACTATTTTATAAACTACTTCTCAAGTTCATGGGGCACTGACATGATCTTTAAAAAGATATGGCTATATTTTGTTGGAAAGTGAAACATAATACTTCTACTTAAAATGTCTGAAATCCAAAATGTATGTTTTCATAAGAAACAGTAAGTACAGCAGTTAAAAAAAAAAAAAAGATAGAATATACAAATGTATCTAAAAGCTGAACTATTTCCTCTTTTTCACCTGGAGCTTTTTCAGTGTTTTTGTTTGTTTTATGAGGGAGTGAGAAGAGGTTAATTCAGACATCATGCATTAATTAACAAAAAATTTTTGTTAGGAAGTTAAGTCAATGTATATCACTTTTCTATAATTAGTTTTCATTTAGACATTTCAACTTTTATATTTACCTGAGCTATTTTTTTTACTGTAAAACATATTATATATCATAATCAGAAGCTTTACCTCCAATGCTATATTGAATTTGTCCATTCTTCCAAACGACCAAAATTCTATGATGTCCAGTGTCTGCTATTACCAATCTATTAGTAACTTGGTCTACTGTTACTTTGCCAGGAAACAGCAATGGTGAAGGTGGTAAAGAATCTTTATAGAGTTTTATTCCAATTTTATCATCTCTGATCTGCCCCCTGTCTTTGTAATACTTTAAAGCAATTGAAGTATATAAAAATAATTTATCTTTGTGTCCCTCTCCAATCAAAGAAAACAACATGTTTCCGCGAGGTCCAAGTATGACTAGAGTTGGCCAGCAGGAAACTTCTAGTTCTTGCCAAAGGCTGGCATCTGCATCATTAACCACAGGGTGGGTGATGTTGTATCGAAGAACAGCACTCTTAATGTTATCCAGGACTTTTTCATTTGGAAACTTAGCTGAGTGAACACCAATAATGAGAAGACCATCTGAAAGGAAAACATTATATGTTAAACATTATTAAATATTTACGTTTGAATATCATCATCCACACATTAGGTTTTGGGTCACTAATATTAAAAGTCCATAGATCAAAAAAAACAAAAAGTAGAACTACGCTGGGATCTTCAACTGCATTTTAACACACATACAAAAAACTTACAAATTTAAATCTCATAACAATATTGATTATTACATAAAAACACATATCAAATTCATATGGTTACTGAAGAATTAAAACTCCTTTTTTCTTTTATTTAGATAATGCTATAAAAATCATCTTTATTTTCTTATTAAATGTGGAATTTTTCTCCACCTATAATAAGCCCCTTTGAAATTCAGTTGCTTATGTCTGCTTTTGGGAGGTATTTATTGCTATATCACTCTCTTATATTTTTTGATCTAACATTACATTACAGATTAACAGAATAAATATAAGCAAGATGTTTCCATAATATAAAGCTTTTGATTTATTTAAAATTCCTATTGTATGGTTCTTAGAACAAGCCTTTCTGTAGACATAACTGCTGAAAACAACATACGTCTCTTATCTAATCAATACATTATTTCAAGTAGTGACAAAACAAAAAAAAAAGTGTTAGGCTGGATTCAGTGAAAAATTTCAATATTTACTACCAAACTAGTAGAGATAATAACAGCTAAGTACATTCAAATCTCCCAACACATCCATCAAAAACTACTCAAACCTGCAAGATGAACAAATAAAACCACACAAATCAGGAGGTATAATTTCCCAGAAGCTCATGCTTTTATTACAACTATTAATTCCGAATCAAAACACAAACATGCATGCTTGAAGACACACCATGCTTGAAGACACACCCTGCTTGAAGACAGAGAAAAGTAAACAAAACCAGGTAGATTGTACAGGAGGGTCAAAACTCAGAAAAGCAAGTGACAGAAGAGTGAACTGCCAATTTTATTTTCTTTTTCCATCCTTTTCCTAGCTTTGCCCTGAGAGTGGGTTCCAGTTTTGGAGCTGTATGGGGAGCCAAAACTCCCAATAGAAACCTGGCTGCAACTCTGGCCCAAGAAACCACGTAACCTGGACAGTGTGGGAGAAACCCTGA
Organism: Mandrillus leucophaeus; assembly: GCF_000951045.1. NCBI lineage: Eukaryota > Metazoa > Chordata > Mammalia > Primates > Cercopithecidae > Mandrillus > Mandrillus leucophaeus. The sequence continues at coordinate 1,786,577 of NW_012108697.1, forward strand.
GGGGAAGAGTTGGGAAAAGCAACTCCTTATCTCTGAGTATGAACACTCACAAGTCTTAGTTTAACCTCTAAACTACAGTACATGGAACAGACTCAAAAAAGTGTAGCAAATGCTTGGGGAGCTGAGAACTGAATAACTGGGTTTACAGAAGGAGAGAGAGCTGATGGAAGATGAGACAGAAGTTATAATTTGAATTAAGAGGGTTGAATGCCTACTAAAATAAAACTACCAATATTCCCTACAGGACTACAACAGAACCCAGAGTTCACATATCATCACATTCCAACGTCCAGGATACAATCCAAAATTACCTGACATTCAAAGAAAAGAACAAGGAAATATGGTCAACTATCAAGGGGGGAAAAAAATCAAGAGATATCGATGACAAAATAAAGCAGATGTTCGACTTACCAAAGACTTTCAAGCAACTAGACAACTATGCTCCATGAGGTAAAGAAAAACACATATGAAGTAAGTAAAAAGACGGAAACATAAACAGAGAAATGGAAATTATAAAAAATAACTAAAAATTTTAGAACTGAAAAATACCACAAGTTCACTGGATGATCTCATGGGCAAAAAGGACATGACAAAGAAAAGGTTAATGAACGTGAAGACAGCTCAACAGAAATTATCCAATCTAAAGAACACAAAGAGAGAAAGAAGATTGAAACAAAAAAAAAACAGAACCTAGGGGCCTGTGAAACAGTTTCAAAATATCTAAGTAAGTATAACTGGAATCCCAGAAAAAGTGAATAGATTGGGGCAGAAAAAAATAACTGAATAATGTCCAAACTTTCAAAATTTGATTAAATATACAAATTTAGAGAATTCAAGCTCAGCACACACAAATTAAAACCATGTCTAGACACATCATAAACAAACTGCTGAAAACCAAAGGCTGAACACACACACATACACACACACACCTTGAAAGCAGCTAGGGAAAAAAGATGCAGTGAGGAATGGTTGCCTGGGGAATGTGGGTAAAGGTGGTGGGGCAGTGTGGGAAGGACTGCACACCTGTTACCTTGGGCAAGTTACTTAACTGTTCATCTGTTTTCTCATTTGCAAAATGAGGAAAATAATAGTAAATGCCTTGTAAGTCAGGTGGATTAAAAGAGGTATCTGTGTAAGGCATTTAGCATAGTACCTAGTGTAAAGTAAAATTTCAACAAATATTGCTATTATTATTTTTTAAAGTTGTAAGTACAAAGATTAACAAAAGATAAATGTAAACACTTATAAATATCAGAAGAGATTAGGAAAATAAAACAGCAAAGAAAGTGCATCATGTTGATAAACACAACAGATATAACCAAATACACATAATATTTGTACATTACCAGTCATACGAATAAATACCAGTGGGCTTAACTCATTATTAAAAGATTTAGATAAGTTCTTTATATAAAAGATACATCTAAGAAAATGTGAATCAGAAAGGCTAAAAATAAAGGGGTAAAAAAAAGATATGAGAGGCAAACGAAAGCAGTAATATCAGGGTTGTAGATCTTCTCCTTCCGCATCTCCAATTTCTGGGCCAGATGAGTGTTTTGCTCCACTTCATTATCTAAACTGCAGTTTACATAGGTTTCAGTTTATCCTTGCGAGTTCTAGCTCATGTTTGCACGTGCTTTCTGGTTTGCCCTTGTTCTCTGCTACTTTATATCCATCTTTCCTTCTCAACCGCCTGACCTGCCATCAGGAGATACAATTTGCCAACAATTACACTTTAATTCCAAACCAAAGCACAAGAACATATACACACACATCTCTGCTTGAAGACCCTGAAAAGTTAGCAAACTCAGGTAGGTTGCAGGAGCACACAGAAGCAACAGCCTCACATATACTGGTTAGCCATGTAACTCCAATAACATAAGGTCAACTACCTAAAATGAATCCCCTATTAGTTCTCTCATTATTATCCCCAGTTGTTGTGCTTCTCTGATCAAACTATGACTAATATACCAAAACTGTAATTCCTAGTTTTGGTGTTAGCTCTACATGTGTAAAATCTCCATCCATCCATTAGCAGTTTCCCTACTCACCTGTGGTTCCCTTGATCTCCCTATAGTAGATTCACCAGAAAGGGCACATGTGCACAGTACTCTCTGAGTTTTTGGACATTCAAACTATTTTTCTTTAACCTTGATTGATTCTTAAAGGACAAATGGTTGGATATAATCTTTTTGGTTTATTATTTACACTCATTAAGATTTCTGACATGTCACTGTACTGTTGCCTTGCTTTGTAAGTTATTTGTGAAAAGCATGGTCAAACTTAAATGTCTTTGTAAACTACCTTTTCTGTTTTTCAATGTTTAAAATATAATAATTTTACTAGGATACCTCTTGGACTGTTCTGGGTCAATTTTCCCTGGTACCTGGTGGGCCCTTTCAATATGTAGATTCAAGGTTTCTTTTCCTTCCAGAAAGTTTTCTTGATTCTAATTTAGATATTTGCTCCAGTCAGCTGTTCTGATTTTCTTGTGGGTCTCCAAGTAGTCTTATGTTGGACCTCCTCTGCCTGTTTTCCAATTCAATCATTTTTTTCTTTAAACCTTTTAACTTTTTTGTTTAAGCTCATTTTCATTATTTAGGGATCCCCCCTGCTTTTAATGCCCCTTAATAAATTTTTATACAAATTTATTGTCCCTTGGACAAACTTAGTTTTCATTTGTAATACAATTTTGAATTTGTCTTCTCTTTTCTGGATTCAGTTAACACTCCTTTCCTTTTTTCTTTTTTGTCCATTTCTTAGTTTTCTAATTTGTGATTCAAACTGTTTTTTTCATTACTCCTAAATGCTGACTGAGGATATTTAATCCAGTATGAAGGAAGGTGTTACAGTTTTGTCAATTTTGTGATTGTTAGAGAATCTGTATCAACATTTTAACTCTGAATTGCACTTTCAGCATTTTTTGCAGTAGTTTTTATATAGGTGTGATCTGCTTTTTTCAACTCCTCTTCATTTTGTGAACAGGGTTCCTAGTTTGACAGCGCCCTCTTCTGACAGTTCCCTTTTTCTGGGCAGTTTCATTTATGAATAGCATTGGTGGAAGAAGGGGTTGGTATATCTTCTTTCTCTTTTGTTTCCATTAGAACCTTAGCTTTTCCCTTGTATTTCCTTCTTTCCCTTCAGTGGCCTGTCTCCAAGGGAAACCATATCTTTCCTAGATAGCTGATTATCTCCCAGGAGCAATACTTCTCTGAGGCTTCCCTAGTCCTGCACTCTTTTAAGAGCTGGTGATACGGTCTAGTATATCCAAACCTGTGTTCAGTATTTTATACTTTGTATTGGAGCTTCTCTTTCTGGGGGTAAGGAGACTATTCTGTTTGTGCTTTGTCTAAGTACTCTGAACCACTCTACTTATTCTCATGGAGTCTTTTAAGTCTCTCCTATACTTGTTCTTGGCATCCACAGACTTACAGCAATAGAACCTTTATGGGAATTTAGTTTATTTCTGAACTTACATGTAATGTGAAGCCATGATATTCTCTGTCTCCTAGTATCGTGAAATGCAGGGCCAAGTGTGGTTTTACTTGCTCTCCCCTTTTTTATTGTTTGGAACAGAGGGGAGGGACAGTGGGGAGATTCAACATCAGGTGGCCACCATCCTCCTCCAAACCCAGAAGTAGCAGAGATAGATTCTTTTTAATAATCAGGTTTATTGACACATAATTATTTACATTAATCTTTCATACTTTAGATTAAATTTAACTGAGTATAAAACCAGAAACTGGTATAAAAAGAGGAGTATAGTACAAAATAGAAGTATTTCCAATAGTATAAAAACAGAAGTACTTCCAATACGATAAAGAATAAGGAAAAAATGCCTACTATCTCTACTATTGTTTAACAATAAATTGGGGTGGTGTGTGGGGGATTAGCCAACATAATTAGACAAGTGAAATCAATTAGAGGCATAAGACTGAAAACTTTCTATGTGGAGATATAACAGTACATCAAGAAAAGTCCAGAGACTCAATTATAAAACTAAGTCAAATAATAAAAGATTCAGGGCTAGGTGCAGTGGCTCACGCCTGTAATCCCAACACTTTGGGAGGCTGAGGCCGGCAGATCACCTGAGGTCGGGAATTTGAGACCAGCCTGACCAACATGGATAAACTCCGTCTCTACTAAAAATACAAACTTAGCCAAGCGCCATGTAATCCCAGCTACTTGGGAGGCTGAGGCAGAAGAATTGCTTGAACTTGGGAAGCGGACGTTGCAGTGAGCCGAGATTGTGCCACTGCACTCCAGCCTGGGCAATAAGAGCAAAACTCCATCTCAAAAAAAAAGAAGAAGATTCAGGAAGATAGAATACATAATTAACACATGGAAATCGATAGCCTTTATATACTCAAACAATAACCAGTTAGGGGATATAATGGCAGACAAAACTCCATGTACAATAAACAGCCATATAAACATAAGATTAACTCAACTCAAAAATGCATCTTAAAATTATACCAAGATACCATTTCCTACCTATTAGATTGGTAAAAATTAAAAAGTATGTCAAAACATTTTATTGAAGCAGCACCTAAGAAAGAGGTACACTCACACACTGCTAGTAGAAATACAAACTGGTACAACTTTCCTGATGGAGAATTAGGCAATACCTAACGAAACTACATATTTACTTAACTTTGACCTAGCAATGCCACATCTAGGAATTTATCCTTAGGCGATTCCACCAGCAAGACAAAAGCATACCCACAAGATTATTTATTGCTTATAATTGCTAAATATGGAATGATCTAAGAGCAAACACACAGGATAGGAGAGTGGCTGAAAGAGGTATGGCACACACACAGTGGAGTACTATGCAGTTATTTTTAAAAGTCAAGAAGTTCTCTATGAACTGTTATGAAGTGACTCCTGGGATAAATTTTTACATGAAAAAAGCGAATGTATAAAAATGTCTGCAGAATGTCATGTTTTGTTTAAAAAAAAAAGAAATTTTTAAAAATATGGGACAGAAATGGGAAGGCAGGAACAGTTAGAAGGGATGGGTGGATAGAATAAGTATCTGTTTCATCCTCACTATGAAGACCATATTGTCTTACACACTGAAAAACAAAGTCAACAAAGATAGGGAGGAGGACTTAAAATGAAATACAAATAGAAAAAAAATAAATCTAACTATACTTCAAATGAATAACAAAATCTAATGGGGGAAGCTGAGAAGTGGGATGCAATAGCGTAAGTAATTTCCAAATTATCTGAGAGACTAGAAGCAAAAACACCATAGTAGCAATGAGCACATCTAGTTCCCAGACCTTGGTTTCTCAACACCATTCCCTACTAAAAGGAATCAAAGCTCCTTAGAGAAATAGCTGACTCCAGGTTGGACTGGAAAAACATTAGATACATCTGGAAATATTTTGGTGTGATTAGTAAGGAAGGGCTCAAAAAAGGACAAAGAAATGCCAAAAGAACACAGAACACAGCCTGAAGGAGATCCTATTAGTCAAATCTTGGACAATTTGAACACGAAAATAAATTATCACAGTAATGATTTATAACCCAGTGTATTTTAAATAAGAATCCATGAGTTAAATCCATATACATTTTATGTACATTATATATATGTAATATTTATCATAAAATGTTATCATGTATCACACATATTTTCCTTCTGATGAATACATCCCAACATTTCCTTGAAGAAGTGATGACTGAAGTGAGATGTGAATGATGAGGTGTTAGGTGCAGAGAACACTGAAGGAGATTCCAGGGAAAGACAACAGCACCTACAAAGACGAAGCATGAAAGATAGAAGAAACTTACGAAGGTAAGCGACTAGGCACAGAGAACAAGGGAGAACGTGGGACAAAGTGAGAATAAACATACAGATGGGATCAGTCTCGTAAGTCATGGTAAAGATTTATATCTTTATCCTAAGAAAAATGGGAAGTCCTATCGAGAATGAAGTGCAACTTTCAAAGATATTTCAAACTAAAATCACAACCTTCCCCTCCAAATATGACCTTTTCAGTGTTTCCTGTCACTGAATGGCACCATCATCCATCCACTTATACAAGCAAAAAACCAATATAGGACATCTCTGTAATAACCAATCAGCCCTCTCTCATCATCCATACTTAATCCACAATCAAGTCCTATTGCTCTTATCAGCTATGACTGGTTTCAAGTTGTTATCTGATCTCACAGAGAGCACAATAGCCTTGTCACAGATTTCCCACATACATGCTTGTCCACCAAGGAGTTATCCACCCTGAAGTCACTGATCTTTTAAAAACACAAATCTGATCATGTCACCTTGTTGCAGAAAATCCTTCATTGGCTTTCAATTGTTTCCAGTATAACAAATCTCATCTCTCCAGCATCTTCTCCACACCCTTTTCCTCCTGCAGTATATTCTAGGACTCCCCTTGGTTCCTCAATAATATCATTACTCCTTTTGCTTTACAGGGTTGACATACAGTGTTCCCTCTGACTGGAATGTTCTCATCTGTTTTCACCTACTAAAGGCACATTGTCTTTTAGAACTGAAGTTCAATTTTTACTTTCCTGAGAAAGATTTCTTCCAGATTAAACTCTATGTCATCATAGCAACCTATAATTTTTTCTATAGATCACTAATCAGAAATTATAAAAATATGTATGTGATTATTTAATTATATGCCTTTTCGTTAGACTATAATGCCTACTAATTACATAGTGCCCATGCATGTTTTATTATTCTCCAGTACAGTGCCTAGTACATAAACGAATAATTTCACAGGACATAAATACTGAAGGAATTTATAAATCTGTATAATAAACTATATCATATTGTCCAAATAGGAGATCTATATTGATGTACATAGAAACACAATTGCCAAATATCCACTCCCATTTTTTTCTGTAAGAACCTCAATATTCAGGTTTTTCTTAAATTATTTTGCTTTTTCTGTTAATCATGCATAGTAAAAAGCGGATGTAAAAGATTCTTCCATTAATGAATCCTTTGCCAATACAGGGATCAAAATTACTCCATTTAAGAGAAAATACAGAAGGAAAGGAAAGGAGAGGGAGACAGGAAAGAGGGAGAGAAGAGGGCAAGGAGGAATGGAATGAGGGAAGGAGAAACTATATCAAAAATTATAACTTCCTTCTTTTCAGTGAAGTAAAACAAACAACAACAAAAACCACACATACATGGTGGCTCAGGCTATTTGTAATACCAGCACTTTGGGAGGCTGAGGCGGGCAGATCACTTGAGCCCAGGAGTTTGTGGCTGCCGTGAGTTGTGACTGCACCAGTGAACTCCAGCCCGGGCAACAGAGTGAGATCTTGTCTCTGACTAACAAACAAAAAACATGATAAATATATAACTGCTTCTAAAATATTAGTAATAAAACCACTTTTTAAAATACATATTTTTAAAGCTTCAAAGGTCTTATTGAGAGATGTATACTTCTAAGTGTACTCAATTACAATTGTATATACTATAGTAGAACGTGTAGTTTAATCACAAGCAATGTAAAAACCTAGTTAAATGCAAGGACTGAGAATATTTGAGGCATTTTTGAAAGATGTTTAAAAAGAAAAAAACACCTGTAATGGTGACATTCTGAGATCCAGAAGACAACCATGGCTTCACTAGACAAAAAGGATGAGACGATGATTCCAGACAGAGGGAACACTGTGTCAAGGTGTTAAAGCAAGAGGAATGATGATACTTAGGAACTGAAGGAAAGCCAGGGAGGCTAGAACAGCCTTGAGGAAGGATGAGAAGGGTGTGGAAAAGATGCTGGAGAGGCAAAATTTTCGTTTTTATACTAAGAACAATGGAAACAGGAAAATGAAAGGATCAAAATCGCTGAACACTAAACTGGGAAAGAAATAAGAAGCAAATTTGAAAGCAAATCAAACACTGATGTCAGGCTGTTGTCTACACTAAACATCTGAAAATGTGCCATAAATTGGTAATATTTTCATAGTACTTTATTTAAGAACACAGAACAATACATAGACGAACTACTGAATAAAGAAAATATGATGTGTGTGCAGAAAGAGTTAACATAGTAACCCTGACTGCTATCCTTTAAAAGGTGTGCAGACAAGATTGGCTCTTGCCTGGCTTCTGGGAGCTTAGATTTCAGGAGGGTTTTCACCATTCCTAGAACTGATAAGAGCGGCTCGCTATGCCTAAAATGTTTGTACAAACAACACAGTTTATGCTGAATACCTGCTTTCCTTCTGAGAGTCTGGACTTTTGAAACATGACAGCAAGCAGAAGCTGCCTACATGACCAGCCCCCAAGAAAAGCCTTGGTTATTTCTGAGCCTCTCTGGTTGGCAACATCCCAAATGTGCTGTCACAACACATTGCTGAGGAAATTAAGAGCATCTTGGGTTGACTCCACTGAAAGAAGACTCTAGAATCTTGTATCTGGTCTCCCTTCAACTAGCCCCATGCATCTTTTCCCTTTCCTGATTCTGCTTGGTATCTTTTTGCTATAATATAGCCATGAGTACAACTGTATCTTTTGAGTAGTTGATTCAGTACAACTGCATCTTGTGAGTGAGTACTCCCAATGAAAACTATCAAACCTGGTGGAGGAGCTGGGGGGGTGGCGAGGTTTGAGAACCATGACACAAAGTGAAATTACAGACAGACTTATTTAAAGGCTTAGTTTTACTCTAAAATTAAAAGTGCATTCTTCTCATTTTTAATAAAGTATAAAACAGAAAAAAGCATATACTACATGACAATACTAGCATTTACTCAACAGTAATATGAAATTCAGATTTTTAGAAAGTCTGATTTAGTTATACATTAACATAATATACACCTAGCAATCACATGAAAATACACAAGGTTTTCCTAATAGATGCTTTCCCATAAAACAAAAGTGCTTTTCCTTAGATAATAGCCATTATGTTCAATTTCAGTACCATATAATAACATACCATTAATGTACACACCATAAATAAAAAACTTAGAAGCTCTCAAGTAGAAAAGGGTTGCAGTTTAACATAAATATGTACTAAGTTATTATTAATTAATAACAATCTTAGGGCATAGTTACTTCTTTTAAAATGTTTAAACATCAGAACAATTCATTACTATTAAATACGTTTTGCTTTTTGCTTTCAAACTTTTTGGCACTTGCGATTTCTCATTCACTACTGTGAAAGTGGCACTGACCCCTATCACAAACCCGTGTTTAAAAGCTGATTTAGAGGAAGCAAGTTGATTATGAAATTGGACCTCTTTCAAGGTGTTTTGAATTAATAAACACTTCCTTATTCAGTGGAGCATTTTTGGCTTTATGGTAAAATGAGCGGAACATTTCATGGAATTTTAAATATGCTGCCAAATGTCACTTCGAGAACATAAATAGCACTGCTGCAGATATATTCAGAAGTACATCAAATAGTAATGGGAGAAGACATTTAACTACAAAAAAAGCAAATTTAATTTAGTGACTTAGTGACAGCTTATTGAGCTGTCATGTGATCATTTCTGGGTATGTCCGCTTTTATGAATATGAACTGAACTTATCTTCTAATCAATATAAAAATCTTTTATTAAGTTATCAGGATTTTCATATAGCAGCATATTACAGAAGTAATGTTTCTTTGAAATACAATGTTGAGACTACTTACAAAATATTTTTAATGGTTAAAAATTTATTCCACTATGTAACAAACCTGTACGTTCAGCACATGTATCCCAGAACTTAAAGTAAAAAAAAAAAAAAAAAAAAAAAAATCCATGTTATATTTTAAAAAAAGAAAGAAAAAGAAAGCCTCTGTGAACACGCATCACAATGGCATTCTCAACTATTTCTCATGCTTTTCCTTTTTTCCAATATTCTTCACAAACCTGCGGCAAATTAAAGTTCTACGGTAATCTCAAAAAAATATATATTCCACAAACAATATTCTAACAGCCAAATATAGAAAAACACTAGTCAGTATTCTCTACCACACTAACAAGTGAGTTATTGGGCCAGCAAATCATACCCAGTAATATGCTAATAAACCAGCTCTTTTATATGGTGAGAGGAATGGGGGATGAAAAGCGATTTTTAAAACCTCTGATTTGTAGCATTTGTTGATTTCCATGGTCTAAATACTCCCACTACGGCTGATTTCAAGATTACCACTGGCTCATAAAATTTCTTACATACTTAACAAATGGCTCTCACCAGCCTACAGGAGCCAGCTCCAACACACCACTGACTATTCCCTTCCCAGTGGTGCACAATTCTGACCTTGTAAGGTTCATCTTTAAAATAGTTGTTAAAACTTGTTAAATCTTGGCTCACTGCAACCTCTGCCTCCTGAGTTCAAGCGATTCTCCTGCGTCAGCCTCCCTAGCAGTTGGGATAACAGGTGCGCGCCACCATGCTCAGCTAATTTTTGTATTTTTAGTAGAGACGGGGTTTCACCATGTTGGCCAGGATGGTCTCCATCTCTTGACCTCATGATCCACCTGCCTTGGCCTCCCAAAGTGCTGGGATTATAGGTGTGAGCCATCGTGCCCAGCCAATTTTTGTGTTCTTATAGTTTCTTCCATAAAATTTATTATTTTAACCATTTGCAAGTGTACAGTTCAGGGTATTTACTACATTCCTATTGCTGTGCAACCATTGCCATCCTCCATCTCCAGAACTCATTTCATTTTGCAAAACTAAAAATGTTCCCATTATACAATAGCTCCACATTCTCCCCTCTAACTAGTCACTAGCAACTACCATTTTACTTTCTGTCTCTATGATTCAGACTACTCTAAGTAACCTGTATAAGTGAAATTACACAGTATTTGAATTTTTATGTGTGGCAAAACTTGTGAATTTTTTTCACCTAGCATAATGTCCTCAAAGTTCATCCATGTTGTTAGAATTTCCTTCCAAGGTTGAATAATATTCCATTATACGCATACACCACGTTTTCCTTACCTATGATCCATCAATGGACACTTAGGCTGTTTCTAAATCTTGGCTATTGAGAATAATGCTACTAGATATAGGTCTATTCAGGTTTTCTATTTCTTCATAGTTTCGTCTTAGTAGGTGTTGTTTTCAGAAATTCATCTACTTCATCTAGGTTATCCAATTTGTTGGTGTACAATTGCTCATAGTACTCATAATCCTTTTTACTTCTGCAGAATTGGTAGTAATGTTCCCATTTTCATTCCTGATTTTAAAAATTTGAGTCTTCTTTTTTCTTAGTCTAGCTAGCTAAAGGTCTAGGAATTTTTCTGGTACTTTCAGAGAATCAACTTTTGGTTGGTTGTACCCAAATTGATCTTTTCTATTATCTATTTTGTTTCTCTCTGCTTGAATCTTTATTTTCCTTCCTTCAGTTAGCTTTGGGTTTAGTTTGTTTTTCTTTTTCTAGATACTTAAGGTGTAAAATTTGATTAAGATATTTGTTTTTTAATATAAGCATTTATAACCATAAATTCTTCCTTAGCCCTGTTTTCACCATGTGCCATAAGTTTTGTCACATTTTGTTTTCATTTTTCTCTAAGTATTTTCTAATAATTACCTATGTGTTTTCTTCTTTGGTCCACTGGTTATTTAAGAGTGTGCTCTTTGATTTCCACACTTTGTGAATTTTCCATTTCCTTTGGTTATTGTTTTCTAACTTCATTTGTGATCAGAAAAGATACTTTATCTCTTAAAATAATCTATTGAAATTAACTTGTGGCATTAACTTATGGTCTATCCTGGAAAATGTCCCATATGCAATCCTGTTGTTGGGTAGTGTTCTCTTGTTGGGGAGAGTGTCCTGTATATATTAGGTATAATTCTCCAACTACTATTATAGAATTGTCTATTTCTCCCCTCAATTCTGTCAATTTTTGCTTCATATATTTTGTCTGTTATTAAGTGCCTAAGTGTTTATAACCATTGTATCTACATATTAATTTTTTTATTTTTTAATAAATGAGGTATTGCTATGTTACTCAGGCTGGTCTCCTACTCCTGGCCTCAAGTGATCTTCCCGCCTCAGCCTCCTGAGTAGCTGGGATTACAGGTGCAATCTGTGCTCGGCCTGGGCTTTTTATTAGTATATAATGCCCTTCTTTGTCTCTTGTAACCTTTTTAGATTTAAAGTCCATTTTGTCTGATACTAACATAGCCATCCTAGCTCTCTTTTAGTTACTATTTGCATAGAATATCCTTTTCCATCCTTTCTATTTTACCCCGTTTGTATCTTTGGATCTAAAGTGAGTCTCTTGAAGAGAACATACAGTTGGAATATGTTATATATTCATTCTGCCAATTTCCACCTTTCAATTAGAGGGCGTAATCCATTTACATTTAAAGTCATTATTAACCAAGAGGGACTTATCTGTCATTTGGCTATTTGTTTTCTACATGCCTTAGAGCTTTTTTGTCCCTCATTTCCTACAGTACTCTTTTTTGTTTGGTTGACTTTTATTTTGTAGTGAAACATTTAAATTCTTTTATTTCATTTTGTGTATGCTCTTTAGTTTTTGTTTTTTTTTTTGTAACCAGGGGAATTACATTTAACATCTTAAAGTGATCACACTCTAATTTGAATTTATGCCAGCTTCAATAACATACAAAAACTCTGCTCCTTTAACATGTCCACCCCATCCCTTTCAGTTGTTGATAGCCCCAAATTATATCTTTGTACCTTGTATCTCCAAATATATAAACTAATAATTACTTCAATGCATTAGTTTCTTAAATTACATAGAAAACAGGCCAGGCGCAGTGGCTCATGCCTTTAATTCCAGCCAGCAGTTTGAGAGGCCGAGGTGGGCGGATCACCTGAGGTCAGGAGTTCAAGACCAGCCTGGCCAACAAGGCAACCCTGTCTCTACTAAAAAAAATACAAAAACTAATTGGGCATGGTGGCAGGCGTCTGTAATCCCAGCTACTTGGGAGGCTGAGGCAGAAGAATTGCTTGAGCATGGGAGGCAGAGGTTGCAGTGGGCTGAGATTGTGCCACTGTACTCCAGCCTGGGGAATAGAGCGAGACTGTCTCAAAAAAAAAAAAAAAAATTACATAGAAAACAAAATGTGACGTTACAATAACATTAGCTTTTAGAATAATTTTAAAAATCTAGTAGTCTCTTAAATCATGTAGAAAACAAAAAGTGGAGTTAAACACCATTGTTACAGTAACACTAGTTTTTATACTTGCCCACGTATTTACTTTTACTGAGATCTTTATTTCTTCACAGGCTTCAAATTATTGTCTAGTGTCCTTTCATTTCAACCTGAAGAGCTCCTTTAGCATTTCTTTCAGGGCAGGTCTATTAGTGAACTCCCTTAGCTTTTATTTATCTGGAAATGTCTTACTTTCTCTCTCACTTTTGAAGGACAGTTTGCCAGGCATAGAATTCTTGGTTGACAGTTTTGTTCCTTTTTAGTACTTTGAATATATTGGCCCACTGCCTTCCGGCCTCCAAAGTTTCTGATGAGACATCAGCTGATTATTGAAGATTTCTTGTATGTGATGAGTTGCTTCTCTCTTGCTGCTTTCAAGATTTTCTCTTTGATTTTAGGCAGTTTGATAATAATGTGTCTTGGCGTGGTTCTCTTTGAGTTCATCCTACTTGGACTTCACTAAACTTCTTAGATGTTTGTGTTCATGTTTTTCATCAAATTTGGGATGTTTTCAACCATTATTTCTTCAAATATTCTCTGCCAAAATGCATATGCTGGTCTGATTGATGGCGTTCCAAGGTCCTTTAGGCTCTGTTTTCTCTTCTTCAATCTCTGTTCTGTTTGTTCCTCAATCATTTCCATTGCCTTATCTTCAAGTTCACTGATTCTTCTTCCTGCCTACTCAAATCTATCTTCGAATCTCTCCATGGCCTCTGACCTATGAGGGTTTGACTTATGATTTTTCAACTTTATGATGAGTTTATCTGGACATAATCCCACTGTAAGTCAAAGAGCTCCTTATGATTTAGGAAGTTATGATTTCTACTGAGTGTCACCTTTCCACCATCAAGTCAAAATATTTTAAGTTGAATCATCGTAAGTCAGAGACCATCTGCTGTGCTACCAAGCATTAAACATACTTTCTCAACTTAATATTTTCAACTTACCATGGGTTTATCAAGCTTCACTATAAATCAAGGAGCCTCTGTAGTGAGTTTCTCCTCTCCGTTAGTCCCCACTTTTCAATTTCAGAATTTCTTTCTAGCTTCTATTTAGGTTTTCTCTTTATTGTTATTTCCATTTTCTTCATACATTTTTTTTTAAACTTTTTCCACATTTTCCTTCAGTTATCTGGGTATCTTTAAGACAGCGTTTTAAAGCTTTTGTCTCATAGATAGGCTATCAAGTATTTTTCAGAGACAATTTCTATCGGTTTACTTTTTTTCCTTTGAATGGGCCACATTTCCCTGTTCTTTGTGTATGCTTTGTGATTCTTTGTTGAAACTGAGAGTGAATTCTTGCTCCACTTACAAAGTATTTTACTTTTCAGAAGTGTATTTGTATATAAAGATATTTTTAATTTTTTGTCACAATATGCTATAAAAACAATGTTTCCAGTAAAGTGGTAGGCGATTATAAGGATCCATTCTAGGAAGTCACTGAATCTGCTTAAGGTATGGGGTTAACCATACGCTCACCAAATAGTCTTTTAGGGGTGATCTTAGGTATGGAACTGGTAAACTTTGAGATTCTTAACTTCATGTGTAATGCCATTCTAAAACACAAATGTCATCTGTCTACTAAAAAACAAATCAAAAACAAACTTCAATATCTCTGTATCCTCAACAGAAGGAAAAGTCTAAACTATTAAGAACGCTATACAATGCATTTCACAAGGTGGTCCTAACCTAACCTACCTTTGTCTCCTTTTACTTTTACCATGAACCCTTACAATCTTGCCACACTAAATTATTTACCTGTTCTTGGAGCAAGAATCCTACTCCTCTGTGCTTCCATGCTTGTTTACCTGACGCTTCCTCAGCCAGGATTGTCCCTTCTGCCCCATTTTCATTTTCAGCTGCACTCCTGCTCATTTTTCAAGTTCTAGCTCAATTGTTTCCTTCTCTGAGAAATCTTTTCCAATGTTTCTAGGCAAAGTGACTTACTCCTTTCCTCAGGTTCCATATGCTTTTTATTCAATTTTGTTACATATTTCCTCAGCAGTTAGCAGAGTACCCTGCACATAACAACATGTTCAATAAATGTGATGTCTTGAACAAGAAACACTGGCATCCAAAACCTAGGAGATAAGATATCCACATTTCTTAAATCCATACAGATATATTTTTAATAACAGGATTTAGCTAGTAGAAATATTTGAGTTCTTGATAAATCATTTGACTGGTAATTTTAATATACAATCTATTACAATTCAGAAGCATCTGAAGTTTAAGTTGCACTGAAGATTTCTCTATCATTTCCTCTTTAAAGTTTAGTTTCAGAATATCTTTTACTTTTGTACATATATCGTCTATTCTCATCTTTACTATCACAGGATTGGTGACCCCATCTCCTTTTTTTAATCCACTCTAAGATTAGCGCTTCAATTCATTTAAACCTAATTAAATGGTACCTTTAATTAATTTCATTTACTCCCATGCTCTTTTAGAAAGTAAACCAAAAAAAAAAAAAATTAATTTTTCAAACTTCTAAAGCCAATAAGTGTAATCTACATCTTTAGAATCTGTAATACCATAAAAATGGATTTCCTAGTGTGCTTTGAAAAACATTAGCTGTAATAAATCATTTTTTAATGAAGCAGGGTCAATGAAAGAGTATCTGTTATATTTGGCATTCCACTGCAGTTAATGTCATTCAATATTAATGAAAGCCTAGTCACATTTCCTAATAAGAACTTTAAACCTTTATATCACAGTGAAAAGAGTATAAAATTAAGGTCATATATTTTATTTTTTTAATAGAAAAAATTTAAGTAAACCTCAACATACAAAGACCTTTTAAAATACCTGATCATGAAAAAAGCAAATTATGCCCTTAGCCTCAGAGAAAAAAACCATATACTAAATGCTGGTTCTTTAGATAGGCAGACCACGATCACTAAGCTTAACCCTTTATGAAAAGGTACATGTCACAGATTAGAGATTACTTTTAGAATCACTGAAGTCTTGCCAAATGTTCATTCTCCTATGAGCTAATGAGTCAGCCACTCTTCCAGTGACTATGCCAGAACAGTCTGTTAGAAACTAATTAAAGAGCAGATACCTTTATCAGAGTATGTGTGCTCTAATGCATGGAGATCAGGCAATAGGTGAATACAGTTTATGCAGCAGTAGGTGAAGAAATCAAGGATGACTATTTTTCCACATAGATCCTTGTAGACAGAAATAGGCTCTTCTGTGTTCAGCCATTCTAATCCTGAAATTTACATAAAATAAATTACAATGATTAAAGGGAAAAGGAATTTACCTGAAACTTTCCATTAAAATGTGATCCTTTTTTTTTTTAAAGACTAATGTGAATAGTCAAACACTTTAAGAGAAAGCAGCACCATTTAAAGGCTGTGGCAGTTGCATGCTATTTACTATTGTTTACTATGAACCATCATTTTCTATCAACAAAAGAAATAAAAGACATATCTGTATGACTGTGACTAAACAGATTATTTGTGGTTTGGAAGAAAAGACCAAGAAGGCAAATCAATGGAGATTAAAAGCCCAAAAAGGGAAGAAAGAAAAGGAAGGGATGGGGGTACGGGTTGGGGAGCAGGAGGAATAGAGGATGGGAAAGCTGGCTATTATAATGCCGTCCGCAAATAAAGCAAGAAAAAGCTACTAAATTCTTTCAGAAAGAGTGTAATAGTCTGTGAAAAGGAGTAAGGGCAACACACTTAGGCAAAAAAAAAAAAAAAAAAGGAAGAAATATCAAATAGTAAATCAACCTAATTACATAAACAATTAGATACAAATGGGCTACCCAGAATAAAGGTCAAGCTTAAGAATAGTAAGACATAACTAAACATCAAAAAGGAGTGAAATGTGTGTAAGGATAAACATACAAAATGCCTAAGCCAGTTTCCTAAAGGAGAAGAAACTGAAATATTCTGGATTTGAATGAGACTGTAAATACAAAATAAAATATGTTAAATGTAAAGTTAAGCAAAATACACTTATTGTTGTTATAGATTTCATTGAGGTAACATTAATATTGATGAAAAACGTGTTCCCTTTCCTCCAAAAAAAGTAAACTCTGTACTATGAAGATTTTGTTAACTAATAATAAAGTACAGCATCTCTATTTAATCAATTTAAGAAAACAAAGTTTACTGCTTATAAATAACTTAATGCAGCTATTACAACTATTAATTATACCTTGAAGCAGGTATTTAGAATCGCAGCAACTGAAAGCCAAAGTTAAGAGGAATAAGTAAACAGTAACAACTAATGACTAACAACAATAACTGTAGCTACTCAATCGTAACAAAATTCTAGAAAAAAAAAATCTGCAGAGCAAACTAGTATTTGGGTCAATTAGTCCAAACTAACGAGGTTTCAGTATACAGTGACCTCAATTATCCATTTTGCTAAAGTATTAGTTATATACCAGATCAAGTGATCATACAAAACTTCACACTAATTAATGTATATTTCAAATCCTACTTGCAAAATATTTATGAATCTGTCTTCTATGATTTTTCTGTAAACAGTCAAGAGTGGCTTAGATCTGGGGGTATAGAAAGAATTATTACATCTCAGTTACTGTGCTAGATACTTACCAGACTTAATAATAATGTATTTTATAATAACAATAATTACAATGAATACAATAAAAAGGTACTAACATTTAGTAAGCTTTCCTGTAAATTAAGAATTTTACATATATTACTTTCGAAACAAATAATAATCCTGAAAGGTAAATAATAGTTCAATTTTGCAAGTGAGAAATATAAGCCTTGGAGGTCAAGTAACTGGCTCAAAATCACACAACAACAAAATGGAAATAACAAGGATCTAATTCCAGGTCTGTGTGAATCTACCCATTACACTGCACTGTCACCCATAAACACGTAAGTCTTCTAAGAAATAAAGCATACAGTGTTTTAGATAAAGTTATGTTTATGACTTCTTGATTATAGTTTACCGCTAAAGAAACCAAGAAAATAGTCATTTCCAGCATTCTGTCCTCAATAATCGGGTCCAGGAGAAAATCATACTATGTTAAACACAAACCCTGAATATTTTACTGTATTTTTTTACTTATGAGTCACAGAAGTCAAATCTCATGGGAATAAAATACACTCCCTGTAAATACAAACAAGACTAGAAAATAAAAAACATTCCCCAAATCCCAGTTGATGGCCTGCTTGTTTATAACAGTGTACTTAACTATATAACTACCTTCTGTACCAAAATTTTTTTAAATCATCTATTTGTATAGATGTAAACAATATTTTAAAGTTTATTTGATTTGATAAGCTTTCATGTACCCAATTCTTTTGTAATAATTCCACAATATTTCAAATCCAGTATAAGATTAATAGTAGGAAAAATAAGCACTTCTCAAGGTGGGTAGTGCAAAAGGCTTGGAAAGACACCAAATACTCTAGAGGCTGGTTCCGGTATACCTCCCATGAGATAACTGAACTCTGCCACATCCAACCAATTAACTATACATGTGGTTTCAGTGTCACGCCAGGACACATGCCAGAACCACCAGGCAAAGCAAAGCTACTCCCATCCAAAGAAGGTAAAATACGTTTTCATTTATCATGGCAAGATGTGCTTCACAAACATCCCTGCTGGGAATATCTATTCCTTCATGCTCCAAAAGCTCACATAGCCAGGATTTAAACCCTGGAAACAGGCTATAATTGATTCTAATTTTTAAAAGTATTAGTTTCACGACTTTGAACGGAGAAGCACAGCACAGCTAAGAAACCAGCAAATCTAGGGTCTGTATAATCCAACTGGGGCAGTTATCAGCTGTGAGGCCCTGGGCATGTTATTTAACCTCTCTGTGCTTCCATTTCCTCAACTGTAAAAGAGAAATGATACGAGCACCTCACTGGGCTATAGAGGTGAATGAACGTTTAGGACTGTGTGTGGCAAGCAGGGCGCAGTGGCTCAAGCCTGTACTCCCAGCACTTTGGGAAACGGAGGCGGGAGGGTCACTTGAGGTCAAGAGGTCGAGACCAGCCTGGCCAACATGGTGGAACGCCGTCTCTACTAAACACACACACACACACACACACACACACACACACACACACACGCCAGGCGTAGTGGCGCAGACCTGTAGTCCCAGCTACTCAAGAGGCTGAGGCAGAGGTCGCAGTGAGCCAAGATCACGCCACTGTACTCCAGCCTGGGAGACAGGGCGAAACGCCGTATCAAAAAAAAAAAAAAAAAAAAAAAAAGGAAGTGTGTTATACATGAAAAAGTGATCAATAAGTGTCAAGATGATGCCGAAAGATGAGATGACACTGGGGAACCACACTGAATGGATAGAATGGTGTGGACGTTGCAATCATTGCCACCGGGGACACTTAACATTCACGGAGTGTCTACTTGACTATCAGGCGCGGGCGGGACTCAGGATACACAGGCGAGTATATGGATCCCCGTGCCAGGGAAATCCCCAGTCGGTGGCCTCCTGGGGACCCCTGGGAATTGCAGAGTACGCAAGCAGCGGCCCAAGTTAGGCGAAGGGCCACTCCCTGGGGCGCCAGCGACACATACCCGCTTAGCCCCCCGCTTCGGGGGAGGGCGCCGTCCCCGAGGAAGGGGAGGTGCCGGGAGGGGCCCCCACCCCGACGCCAGCCCCTCACCTTCCGGAAACTCGGGTACTGACAAGTCCTGCTCCCAGCCGTCCACCTTCTGCAGATACTGGTAGACCAGGCTGTCCTTCTCCTGCTGGGTAACGGCGTCGAGCAGGGCGTACTCTAGCGAGGTCTGCGCGGGGAGCAGGCCGGAGAGGCTGCGGCCACGGGATCCGGGCGCCGCCATGTTTCCGCCGGGCTCCCGAGGCGGCCGCCGGGCTCGCGGGAGAGTCTCGCTGGGAAAGACAAAACGTTCACTGTCCTGTGGTTTCCAAACGGCGCATTCACTTCACCCTCCACTAGCCCCACTCCACGCCAATGACACTTTTTTCTTTTTAAAGCATACGTCCAAGTGCCAAAAGTCCAAATCGGCGCAGTTCCCGGGCACGCAATTAAACCGCCGTCCCGACCCACCCCGCCCCTTCTCGGTCCCCACGCCGCAGCCGAGCCTGGACATTGAGAGCGCCAGATTCAACATGGAATGAGGCCTCAGGAACAGCGTCCCAGAGGCCCAAAGGGAACCATCCCCCACCCTTCACATTGGGAATTAGCAGGCTTCCGAACAAAAATAAAATACAATAAATCCGTAGGACTTAAAAGAGCAACCTATTTTTTTTTTAAGTATTTTTAAAGTCTCTCTCTTTGACCAGCATCCGCCGATTCGACACGGCACTGACAGCGGGAAGTTGTTCCCGCCAAGACGCTAAAGGTAAAGGGGGTAGGGATAACCTCCAGAGAGAAGGTTTTGTAAGCTGGGAGTGACTGGCGCGAATGGCATTCACTTACAAATACAGCGTTTTGTCATCTGGGAGTGCTGAAAGTGCGGGTGCGAACAGATTTTTAGGTGGGGGTGCGGAGGGGAGCGGATGCAGCTGGAGCGGCTCCCTTGGGGCGCCGAGTGGCAGGTGGGCGGCGCGAGGGTCCTTGAGGGCAGACCTCAGAGTCTTCAAAAGGGGAGGACTCTGAGGGCTTTTTTGGAGCTGGCTGTGCTTCCTGGAGAGGGTTAAGGCCCCGCTTCCTGGCCTTGCAGCCTCTAATGCCAGAAGATAAGGGAGAGGCTGGCGTGTGACCCTGTTTTGAGGTGGACAGAGGGCTGGCCACCTTCGGAACCATGGGTGCAATACGGAGTCAGACCTCAATACAAGCCCACCGTTTCACATATTTGAACTTTTTTCACATATCTGAACTTTTCTTGTTCACTGTGCAGGGATTGTTCATTGCTGCTGGAGGAAGATCATGGACTGTCCCGGGAAACTGAAGTGGTTGAGTATCCACTAGTCGTGGATAATGGCAGTGACTTCGCAGTTTTTTGCGAATTACACATCTCTTTGATTATGTTGTGACTAGTTTTGTTGGTAAACTGAGATAGCCATTTAGTGTTTAGGATACCTGTTGATCCACTTGTCCAGGGAGTGTGGTTGGATTTATGAATTATTTGGACGGTTGTCCACTTGAGAGAACGACAGTAGCTTCATAACAATGTTACAAAGCTCATTCTAAGATTAAGCTGTTGAACCTATATTTCCCATTAGTGCTTAATTTTCGAAGTATTATTCTTATTTTTATGAATCAAGTCCTGGAAAAGGACAAGATATTTGAACGAAATAGCACCCATAATGGAGAACTCCACAGTTGCTGCTCCTGTGATAGGTTTATCTTAGTTTTATTGTGGTATGTATGGAACAGCAGGTGTTGTCAGATACAAGGTTTGTAGCTTGCCGATATGTGCATTACCAACATTCCAGATTCCCATTGAGTTGGTGGGGGTTTTGTTACCTTTGTTTTCCCAGCAAAATAATTCTATAACTTCTTGTGACAAGAAATGGACTCTCAATTTACTTAAGATTAATACTTCTTGAATGATAAAATCATTTTGCCATGTTAGAAGACATTTCCGAAGAAGACATTTGGGAATACAAATCTAAAAGAAAACCAAAACGAGTTGATCCAGATAATGGCTCTAAAAATATTCCAAAATCTGTTGAAAAAGGAACAGATGGAAAACACCAGTCAAAACGAAATAGAAACAGAAAAAGAGCCACAGAAGCTAAAGAGGTGAAGGACCATGAAATGCCCCTTGAAAATGCAGATTGTCAGACTTCTGTAGCTTCTAGTCAGAATTCAAGTTGTGGAGATAGTATTCAGCACACCCAAGACAAGGAGACTACTCCAGGAAAGCTCTGTAGAACTCACAGAAGCCAACGCGTGTCCCCAAAGATACGTCCAGTTTATGATGGATACTGTCCAAATTGCCAGATGCCTTTTTCCTCATTGATAGGGCAGACACCTCGATGGCATGTTTTTGAATGTTTGGATTCTCCACCACACTCTGAAACAGGTAAGACTGCAGAAAAGCTAGCAGTTTCTAAATCATCTAAAAAGTCTTCATTAGGTCAGACATACCAATTCAGTGAAACAAGGAAGGCAAGCAGTAAACTAAAAGAGAGATGGGACACTGGGAGACACCCCCCATACTTGTCAACGGTATAATAGTAAAGAAAATGGCAGACTAGAAAACAGTTTAAATACGTTGGGTTATTTCATAAAAGTTCCTAAGTATCTGGATTATTTCCCATAAATGTTAATTGAATCCTTACTATGCTGGGTACTTTCACACTGTTTACTTACCCGACTTTCACAACCACCATATAAGGTAGGTAGTATTGACATTTTATAGATGAAAGTTCTTAAAAGTCAAGTAACTTGCCCAGTTGGTTATTTTTATGGAACTCCTTAGAAAACTATAAATAGGCTGGGCACAGTGGCTCATGCCAGTAATCCCAGTACTTTGGGAAGTCGAGGCAGGCAGATCACTTGAGCCTAGGAGTTCAAGACCAGCCTGTGCGACATGGTGAAACCCCGTCTTTACCAAAAAAAAAAATACCAGAAATTAGCCAGGTGTGGTGGGCTACTTGGAAGGCTGAGGTGGGAGGATCACCTGAGCCCAGGAGGTGGAGGCTATGGGGCGCTGTGATCATGCCACTGCACTCCAGCCTGGCGGGGGCGACAGAGTGAGACCTTGTCTGAAAAAAAAAAAAAAGTATAGATATAGTATGGTTTCTAAATATGGTTATGTTTTAGTCATCATGCTAATGTATACAGGAAGAGGAACTGTGAGGGAGTCTTAGGTGATTAAGATTCTAACAATAAATGTGTCAAATGATAATAAAAGTATGCTTTTTTTAATCTTCTAAAATATGTAATAAGTATTTAACGTAGAAAATCCTACTTGGAATATATATGGACAACGGGTTGTTGTGATTATTTTTATATTTTAAAATCATTTATATTCCATATATAGATTGTTTCATCTAAAAAAGTTAAATTCGGTAAAATAAAAAAATACTCAATATGGCTTTCATGTTAGCTATGATTCAGAATAAATTTTATTGTTAACCTGTAGTTATTTTAAAGTACTGCATGAAGACACACACAAAAAAAACCTCTTCTTTAAATTTGGCATTAGCCTTTCCCATAAAAGGATAGCAAGTGAAAACCTCATAAATTTGCTAGTAATTTGCTTTCATGTAACTTGAAAATCAAGAATGGAAATTGGAGTCCGTGATTGAAGACCTTAGGGTGAAATGTCTTATGGATGAAGCCACCTCAAAAAAATTTTCCTTCGGTTTTTCACTAAACTCCTGTGAATAGACTCTCAGATGGCTCTCTTGAATTAAATTCCATTCTATAACAAATGCTTTTAAGAGGCATTTTTAAGTTAGGTTGTAAGCCATGACGTTTTCTAATTTAATATAAGAAATATAACATCCTTTTGAGGGGAGGGAGGTGTCATTTTTTGATAAACCTGGAAATTAACATATACAGGGATATGCCAAGATGGCTTATAGAAAGTTTCTCAATCATGGTAGTATGACAGGGAATAGTTTCCAAATTAGTAAAGCCTTATAATTAACCAATTTCTCAAATTCTATTCTTAGAATAGAATCTAAAACTTGTTCAGCGTATCAACAATTATAACTACTCTTATTAGAATTGTTACTTTTTATTGTATACAACGTGAATGTTAAATAATGGAACCCAATTTATACTGCTAATGTTGTCAAAGCTTAGTCTATTCTTTGATCCTGTAATTTTTTTTCTTTATTAAAATTTCAGAGTGTCCTGATGGTCTTCTGTGTACCTCAACCATTCCTTTTCATTACAAGAGATACACTCACTTCCTGCTAGCTCAAAGCAGGGCTGGTGATCATCCTTTTAGCAGCCCATCACCTGCATCAGGTGGCAGTTTCAGTGAGACCAAGTCAGGTGTTCTTTGTAGTCTTGAGGAAAGATGGTCTTCGTATCAGAGCCAAACCAATAACTTGGTTTCAAGTGATCCGTTACTGATGACACAGTATTTAAAAAAGTCTCCATCTCCAACCAAAGCCAGTGAAAAGATTTCTGCTAATATCCAAACGTCCCAACAAGCTCTACAATTTACAGAATTTGTTGAGAATGACAAACTGGTAGGAGTTGCTTTGCGTCTTGCAAACAACTCAGAACACATAAATTTACCATTGCCAGAAAATGACTTTAGCGACTGTGGAATCTCCTATTCTCCACTTCAAAGTGATGAAGACACTCATGATACCGATGAAAAACTGGATGATTCACAACAACAACTATTTTTTACCGAAAGCTCTAAAGATGGCAGCCTCGAAGAAGATGATGACAGCTGTGCTTTTTTTAAAAAACGACATGGTCCCTTACTGAAGGACCAGGATGAGAGCTGCCGCGAAATGAACAGCTTCTTAACTCAGGATAAGTATGATGAAGGATTGTATAGATTCAATAGTCTAAATGATTTGTCTCAACCTATTTCCCAAAATAATGAGAGTACTTTGCCTTATGATCTGGCATGTACTGGTGGTGATTTTGTGTTGTTTCCACCTGCATTGGCAGGAAAGCTTGCTGCTTCTGTTCATCAGGTAGCTAAAGCAAAACAAGATGAGCCAGAATTTCACTCAGCTCAATCACATAAACAGAAACAGGTAATTGAAGAATCAGCTGTTTACAATCAGGTTTCTCTTCCGTTAGTTAAGAGTTCAATGTTGAAACCTTTTGAAAGTCAGGGAGAAGGGTATCTTTCTTCCCAACCAACCCAAAGTAAAATTAGAAAATTATCAAGTGAGAACTTGAATGCTAAGAATAATACTAACTCAGCATGTTGCTGCAGAAAGGCATTAGATGGTGTGCCCGTTGGTAAAGCTACAATTTTAAGTACAGAAAACTTTTCTAGTACACCTGCTCCTAAGTATTTGAAAATATTGCCTTCTGGTCTTGAGTGTAATGCAAGACATCCTTCTACCAAGGTAATGAAGCAAATGGATATAGGTGTGTATTTTGGACTACCTCCCAAAAGAAAAGAAGAAAAATTGCTAGGGGAAAGTGCATTAGAAGGGATAAACTTAAATCCAGTTCCAAGTCCTAACAAAAAGAGGTCCTCGCAGTGCAAGAGGAAGGCAGAAAAATCTTTAAGTGATTTAGAATTTGATGCAAGTAATTTAAATGAGAGTCAGCTTTCTGTGGAACTTTCTAGTGAGAGGTCACAGCGTCAAAAAAAGAGACGTAAAAAGTCAAATTCACTGCAGGAAGGAGTGTATCAGAAGAGATCAGATCACCTTATTAATACTGAATCTGAAGCAGTCAATTTAAGTAAAGTCAAAGTGTTCACAAAATCAGCTCATGGTGGGCTGCAAAGGGGGAACAAGAAAATCCCAGAGTCATCTAATGTAGGAGGATCAAGAAAAAAGACATGTCCGTTCTACAAGAAAATACCTGGTAAGTTGAAATATCAATACTCGATGTATCAACAAAGACAACATTTTTGAACTTTGTGTGTGTGTGTGTGTGTGTGTGTGTGAGAAACAATTTTTCGTATGTGTTTCCTTTGCTTTTGTGATACTTCATGAGCCTCTAACGTAGATTTGGTTTTTGCCTATTTTATTTTTTTTTGCTCCATTCAGTTCATCAAGTTTCTATTAAACATGTCCTCTATGTAAGTGACTATACTAGTTAGGTAGATATTACAGGCTATAGAAAGATTAGTAAGAGAGGAGTAGGGATTCAGCTTAATACAAAAGTAGGAAAGGCATCTCTGTAAATAACTATAATAAAAGGCAGCCTCTAAATGCTTGTGAGAAATGCAAAGTACTAAATAGTTTCAAAGATGGGAAATGTCACAGGTTTTACCTATCATAGTAAATGCCAAAAATTTAAAAACCGTATTAGAACTTAGTTTCTCTGCCCTTTCATATACTCGGTTGCTGCCAGCATATACTTGGTTGCTGAAAGATTTTTAAAGTGCTTTATTGATGTTCTAGATCTATAATTTGTTAATATAGCATTTATATATAGAATAGCATTTATATACTTCATAACACAAGTGGTGTTTTTAATAATTATTTTGATCAATTTTCTGTACTTTATTTTATTTATTTATTTAGAGACGGAGTCTCGCTCTGTCACCCCGGCTGGAGTGCAGTGGCGTGATCTCAGCTTACTGCAAGCTCCGCCTTCCGAGTTCACGCCATTCTCCTGCCTCAGCCTCCCAGGTAACTGGGATTACAGGCACCCACCACCATGCCCAGCTAATTTTTTTTTGTATTTTTAGTAGAGACAGGGTTTCACCATGCTAGTCAGGATGGTCTTGATCTCCTGACTTTGTGATCCACCTGCCTCGGCCTCCAAAAGTGCTGGGATTATGGGTGTGAGCCACTGAGCCCGGCCAATTTTCTATACTTTAAATGATCCTAAAACCGTGTGTTGATAAGCCTCAGTAGAATTGAGAAGTTATGCTTATTTATTTGCACGTCACCAGTCAGTACACTTAATTATTTCTTGCATGAGCACATTTTACAACAGTATTTCTCAACCTCTTCTTCATCACTGCTCCTCTAAGGAACCTTTTTAGACATTTTTTTTCTTGTTTCCCACCCCTCTTCTCCAGTTTGACTGTGCAGCGAAATTCAAAGATGATAGATACATTGTTTGTGTCATATGTGAGATTATGTTGGCCCTCAAGCATTTTGGCTTCCTTAGATCAATACTGCCCCCATTGAAAATTCATGTTTTAGAAGAAAGTTAGCATTCTCCTTTTGCTGTTTTGCAGAAGTCAAGTGCTAAGTATTATGAAAGTATTAGTTAAAACAAAGAAGTAATTGGTTTGTAACCTAGAATTTTAAAAAATTCTTTGGTGCAGTTATTCACAAATAAAGGTCTCTATACTGAGATGCTTGGTAGAAACTTTTAAGACATTCTCATATTTAGTGTTACCTTTTGCTAAATTTATGTGGTATAAGTTTTTAAATATAGTTAAATTGGAAATAAGAGGTAAAGAGGATAGAGGGTTCATTCAGTATTTATCATCAAATTGGGTATCTTTGTTAGCTGTTGCTCAGCCTACTGTGTTGGTATTTTTATTGCAGGAACTGGCTTTACAGTTGATGCCTTTCAGTATGGCATGGTTGAAGGTTGCACAGCCTATTTTCTCACACATTTTCATTCTGATCATTATGCTGGATTGTCTAAACACTTCACATTTCCAGTTTATTGTAGTGAGGTAAGTTTTAGTATTCTAACTTTTGACTTTGTAGAATGCTGTGAATTTCTAAGCAATTTCGTTAAAAAAGAATAATTAAAACAGTCAGATCTTTCATTCTACTAGAAAAAAATATGAGAAAACATATTTCCACATAAAAGTTCTAAACTTAAACGAGTTAACATCAAGTTTCAGTTTTTAGAAAATATATGTTTTATTACATGGAAACAAAAGATAAACTATTTCATGAAGTACTAAGAACAAGAAGTTGCATTCAGTAAACATTCACTGAAAGCCTAAATGGATTCTAGGCAAAATACAGTCAGCCTGCTGTATCTGTGAGTGCCCTATCCATAGATTCAACCAACTGCAACCGAAAAGATTCAAAAATAAAAAATAATACAACAATGAAAAATAATGCAAATTTAAAAATATAGTATAACAACTATTTACATGGAATTTACATTGTATTAGGTGTTATAATTAATCTAAAGATGATTTAAAGAGGGGATGCATAGGTTATATGCAAATACTGTGCTATTTCATGTAAGGGACTTGAGCATCCTGAGATTTTGGTGTCCTCAGGGAGTCCTGGAACCAATCCCCTGCAGATACTGAGGGACATGACTGTATCGAGCTTCAAGGAGCTTATAACCTCCAGAGGAAACATTCATAAATAATGCCACATTGGAATTGGTATTATAATAGAAAAATGAATGGAGTACCTAGGAGTAGGGAGAAGAGATGTGGTAAAAGATACCTTGAGCTAATTATTAAAAAGTGAACACTTTAATGCTCATTACTAAAGGCTTGAACTAGAATTTGATTTAATCCTCACAACATTCTTGAAGCGTGCTTTAAGAATTCTTTTTATTAATGAAACACCTGAGGTTTGGAGAAGTTAAGTGACGTGCCCCAGGTCACAGAGATAGTAATGGCAGAGTCTGAACTTGTATGCAAATCTGTCTGATTTCAGGACCAGGCAGAGGAAAGAGCATTCTAGGTAGAGAATAAAGTTTATGTAAAGGCACAGGCACCTGAGAAATATGCCCATTCCAGGCACTTCAGATAATTCAAAATGGCTAGAACGTAAGGTAGGGAATAATAGGAGACAAATCCACAGGAATGGGCTGGAACAGATCACTCAGGCTTTTGTATGTCATAGTGAGGATGGACTCTTCACAGATGAGGTGAAGTCAGTGACGATGTTCAAGCAGAGTAGTGGCACAGCCATTATAGGAAATTCTTCCTGGCGTTGTGGAGTGTTTACTTAAATATGAGCAGGAAAAGGGATGTTATTAAGATGCTATGGTTCTAAACTAGATACGAAATAAAATACTTACTTTTTTTGTTGTTGTTGAGACAGAGTCTCGCTCTGCCGCCCAGGCTGGAGTGCAGTGGCCGGATCTCAGCTCACTGCAAGCTCCGCCTCCCGGGTTCACGCCATTCTCCTGCCTCAGCCTCCCGAGTAGCTGGGACTACAGGCGCCCGCCACCTCGCCCGGCTAGTTTTTTGTGAAATAAAATACTTATTTAGTGTTTTACTGCATCAGCAATAAGCATGTCCTGTTTTGCAGATAACTGGCAATTTGTTGAAGAACAAGCTTCATGTGCAAGAACAATATATTCATCCATTGCCACTGGACACTGAATGTGTTGTGAATGGTGTCAAAGTTGTTTTGCTTGATGCCAATCAGTAAGTATTAAAGTCATCTTAATAGCACATTTTTTAAATGTTCAAAAGGACAACACATTGGCACGATTATTTAATAACTTTTTCCATTATAATTAATATGCTTGATATTTCTTAAAACTTGAGTAAGATGTTTCTCCTTTGGAAAAATAATGTGCCCAATTATAGAAGCAGAGATTAAAATTAAAGGGATCCTCTAAATGTTATCTAACCCATTTTTTTATCCAGTTTAAATTACTACACTTGACATCTGAGATTCCATCTTATTTTTTAAAATACCTTAACATATTGTTGCTGCTGTTCTTTGCAAGATAACATTTTACCATTTTCTTTAGTATCATATATATAAATTAACAGCTTGTACTGCATTCGGATACCAGAGGGTCAGTTTTATCTCCTCCTACCCCTCTTTAAGAAATCATTCAGGCTTTAGATATTAAAGATTTGAAAGATTTTTTTTTTCTTGGAAATAGCCTCCATTTTTCCCTCTTTTTTTCTTTTAATATAAAGTACTATCAGCATTCATGTTGTCAAAACACATTCATGTTATCAACTCTGCCGCTTTCTGCTTTCCATAGAATGTTAGCCCTCTGTACCATAGAGGTCATAGATGAAGAGAAAGAAGACAAAATACAGGTTTCCTAAAATCCAGGCCAAGCTATTACATTAGGTTGCCTTTAAGTTTTTGTCTGCTAATTTTGCTGCTGTTTTTTTTTTTTTTAATTGCCAGTTTGAGTTCTGATTTTTTTTTTTTTTTTTTTTGAGACGGAGTTTTGCTCTTTTTGCCTAGGTTGGGGTACAATGGCACAGTCTCAGCTTGCTGCAACCTCTGCCTCCCAGGTTCAAGCGATTCTCCTTCCTCAGCCTCCCAAGTAGCTGGGATTACAGGCGCGCACCACCACACCCAGCTAATTTTTGTATTTTTAGTAGAGACGGGGTTTTGCTGTGTTGGCCTGGCTGGTTTCGAACTCCTAACGTCAGGTGATCCGCCCACTTCGGCCTCCCAAAATGCTGGGATTACAGGCATGAGCCACTATGGGTGGCCAAGTTCTGATTTTTAAAGTCAACTTTATGGGTTTTTCACCATAGATCACAAAGTTAGCATCAAGCTAGTATCACATAGTTTGATGTCTCAGGCATACAAAACAGTCTTACCAGGCATAATATTCCTAGGGTTCAGAGTTCATTTCCCAGGAGCCAGCCAAGGGCCAATCCTGAAGACATGCTTTTCTTGGGAACGTGTGGAGGTTGAGCAACCTGGGTCTGCCTTTCCTGCACATCAGTTCTTTTTATGATGTAAATTTCCTTGAGTTGAAGTGCCACATTTCCTCTGTAGTGCAATGCTATGTCATTGTGGTCAGCTAATAAAGTGTGCTAACTTGGTGATAATTGAAATAGATACTGTTCCTTGAGGTGCTTGCCTGTGTTAAGAACACTCCTTTGAAATTTGTGTTCAGCTGTCCAGGTGCTGTCATGATCCTCTTTTATCTTCCTAATGGTACTGTCATATTACACACGGGAGACTTCAGAGCAGATCCCAGCATGGAACATTCTCTTCTTGCGGACCAGAAAGTCCATATGCTGTACTTAGATACCACGTAAGAGAGGTTTTTTTTGTGTGCTTCCTTTTCCCACTGACAGCCTTTGCTCTCTGTATTATGGTTATCAAAATGACGGCTTATTGCCAATCATTATTTTAAGGCTCTTTATCAGAGGGCTGCTGTTTGAAAAATATATATATACTTGGTTAAGGGCAAATTTGAGATTGCATGTGTTAACTGACTACAGCTCTTTTTTTTTTTTGCGATTTATTTTTGAAAACATGTTATATGAGAATCCTGTTAAGGAAGAAAAACTTAGGAGCAAACTTTAGGAAGACACCCTTTTAAGAGTAACTGTGTAGCTACTAATTGTGAAGAGATGACAGAGGCCAAAATGTGATTCTGTTTTTGGGTATCCAAAGTTACTGTTGTTCTTTTCTTAAAAGATAATTTATAAGTGACAGTTTTGAATTCCTGAGTACTATAAATATAATGGCATAAGCCATTACATTTTAACTGTGTATGTATTTCTCCCTAGCTTTATTAAGTAAATAAAAATTGTATATATTTCTGGTATATGATGTGATTTTATATATTAAAATATCTCATCAACTTGTTAGAAATTATCTTAGCCATTTCAACCTGTTTCAAGGAGAAGTACGTTTGGGTGCGATATTTTAGTAAAAGATGGTCTTTCTGCATCCAGTTTTCTCACATTGTAACTGATTTTTCCACTCTTCTATATGAGTTTTAAGCACTGGATAAATTAAGAAAATAAGTTTTTTTTTAAAAAAAACCTTTTTTGTTACCTAGTTCTATTCTGATATGATTCTGAATTTCCTCATGGGTTTTTAATGAGAAAGTTTTTCTTCCTCTTCTTTAATGGTTGACTAGCAAAAACAATTCCAAAAACTGGGAAAAATGTTTGTTTTTTGTGGCTTATTACATTTTTAGTGAAAAAGTGCTTGCTTTTCATCTCAAATATAGATAGGTAGATAGTAGCTTAGAGTTAATTTTTCACTGGGTTATACTGTATGGAGATAGAACCAACTGGGTCTGTTGTATTTGTGTGTGTGTATGTGTGTGTGTGTGTGTGTGTGTGTACTCGTATACGTATATATACACATAGTATATATATTCTGTGTCTGTAAAGAATGATATTAATATCAACCATGTCAATATTAACTGATTTAAAACTGTTTCACTAAATTCATGTTTAGTTTCATTACTTTAATCATTTTTTATTAAGTCAATCTTTAGTCCAGATATAATCCTTATCAATATGATTTTTTGATAGTGTTTGGAGTTAAATAAAAGATACTGAGTTTTATAATTTATAACAAAAATAGCTGGCTTGCTAGAAATATTCTTGGGGAAAAAAGTCTTCAAAAAGAAAATTTTTTGAGAGTGATAAAAGAAATATAATGAAAAAGATATATTGAAAACTTGCAATTTGATCATAAGTTAGTAGTAACTGGTAAATAATTCTAACTACAAGCAGTGAGATAACTTGTGGTGTTAATATATTATACTGCTGTTGTATTTAAGTTGCTAACACTTGTTTTCTAAAATAGCATCCAGCTTAAGGTGATGGCTTTTTTATTGTTCTTTTAGTAAGTACCATGTTTCCATGTTACAGATATTGTAGCCCAGAATACACCTTTCCATCTCAGCAAGAGGTTATCCAGTTTGCCATCAACACTGCCTTTGAGGCTCTAACTCTAAACCCACATGCTCTTGTTGTCTGTGGCACTTACTCTATTGGAAAAGAGAAAGTCTTCCTAGGTGAGTGATAGGTGTATCTAATTTACATTAATATATTATGAAGATCAGATTCTTTTTGCATAAAACCCTTAAGTTTCTATTCTTGCATTTGATAATTATTTCCTGTAATGATTCAATATTACCTTTGAAGTTGAAGGAAAATTTGATAGTTTGAAACATTTAATCTTTGAAAGGTTTGACTTTAGGGAAACATTTGATAAGTGTGTTTAATTTAGGCTTTCTAGATATAAGAAATTTATAGGGCAACTGCCCATGCTACATTGTTATTTAGTAAACTTTGAAAGATGATTAATGCATAATTGTATTGCTGCATTCTTTGAGGATAATAATTATGTTAGCAATCAGTTTTAATTTTTGTTCCTAAATGATTTCTGGATGTATAACTTAGTTTGTCCAGGTAGTATTGTACTAATTTGCAAAATACTTTCTATTTCATCTTAAGTATGGCCATATTATATCGAACATTAAAGATGATAAAGCCGGGGCTTTTAACTTCTTCAAATTTAGTTCCTTCCCTTCCTCTATCCACTTTCTATACACTTTTGCAGTTTTTAAATAGTAAATAGTAAGCCTTTAAAACTAAATTATTTGGTTTTCTCACAATTTATTCCACACAGTAAACTAACAAAATGATTCTGTCTTTTTGAGATATCATGGTAAAAGTGTGAATGTTTTGAATTTCCTTTTATTTGGTAAATTCTTACCTTAAAATTTGCTTAAGCTGTAACTATTTTTTTCACAAGCTGTAAGCTTACTATTTTTAACCTTTTCTTTTGCCCATAGCCATTGCTGATGTTTTAGGTTCAAAAGTGGGCATGTCCCAGGAAAAATATAAAACTCTGCGGTGCCTCAATATACCAGAAATTAATTCACTCATCACTACTGACATGTGCAGTTCATTGGTTCACCTTCTCCCAATGATGCAAATTAATTTTAAGGTAAGCATTCAAGAGATACGTCTTTTAGGGTGAACTAAAAAAGGTAATCTAATGATTTTAAACTACATTTAACTTACAGGAATTCAATTATAATAGAGTCACCCATAGTAAAATTTGCCCTAGACAATCTTTTAAGAGGAATTTTAAATGTTCATAGTTTTTCCAGATGTGCAACTTTGTAGAGTAATTCATATGCCCACCAGAAGTTTAGGAAGTAGAGAACTAACATATAGGAAGGAACAAAAATGGAAAGGTATGCAGCTATCTGGTCATTAAAACCTTCAATTTTTAAGATCATTTTCCAGTTCTTTCTGGGTGAGTGGGGAAATGAGTGGAGAATCTAAGAGGTTCTTACTTTACTTCAGGTCTATTCTATTCTGTATTAATATTAAGCCTTTCTAGATTGA
Source organism: Mandrillus leucophaeus (assembly GCF_000951045.1). NCBI lineage: Eukaryota > Metazoa > Chordata > Mammalia > Primates > Cercopithecidae > Mandrillus > Mandrillus leucophaeus. Next base: position 1,820,213 of record NW_012108697.1, read on the forward strand.
TAAATATTGAAAATTTACTTGTTATGACAATTAAATGAAATAGTGGAAGTGTATCCTAAGAGGAAGTTTGAACATTAGTTCTAAAGTGTAAGTTAAGGCATATGGTATGACCTTGCTGGGATTTGGGGGCTTATTTGTCAGATTTATTCATATACTAACTAAAGTTTATTCCATATACTAACATTTTCACACCTGGCAATTGAATACATCAAACCTGTATATTAAAACAAATTCAGAACATAATGCATGAAAAAATGTATTTTCACATTTGTTATTGTGTTTATGAAATAAAAAGAATGAATGAAAGGTGAGGCAATGGAGGCAGGAAGATTAGAGCATGGCGTGAAGAGGGACTGGATACTTTGATGGCCAAAGGGAGGAGCATTGCTTGTTTGTTGACCATCAGAGATGAGGATTTTTATGTTGTGAGGGACAGAGAGAATCTAAGATAAGAGAATAATTGATGAAGTAAGGTTTCTGAGCAAGACCTGAAAAGAAGGTAATGAGGTGCATCCACTTTGAACAGGAAGAGGGCCACCTCTTCCTCTCTGACCGTTCTCTCACAGCCTACCACTCTACAGACTGTGCATTCTGATGCATATGGCCTTCTTGTAGAGAGCACATATTTACAAATCCCAACTTAAACAAGATTTAGATTTTCACTACTACTCAAGCGTAATTTTTTTTTTTTTTTTTTTGAGCAGTCTCGCCCTATTGCCCAGGCTGGAGTGCAGTGGTGCAACCTTGGCTCACTGCAACCTCTGCCTCCCAAGTTCAAGCGATTGTCATGCCTCAGCCTCCTAAGTGGCCGGAATTACAGGCATGTGCCAACATGCCCAGTTAATTTTTGTATTTTTAGTAGAGATGGGTTTCGCCATGTTGGCCAGGCTGATCTCAAACTCTTGAGCTCAAGTGATCCGCCTGCCTCAGCCTCCCAATGTGCTCATATTACAGGTGTGAGCCACCACGTCTGGCCTAAGCATAACTTTTTAATACAGAAATTCAAGTTGGTTTTTATAACTCAGAAATGTTGATGCTGAATGATTTTTTGAGGCTAGTGTCCTTGGAGGACTGATCTGGAGTCATTAAATCTATATTTTTGATAGTCATCAAGTCTGTATATTTTCACATCTAGGATTTTATAATAAAACACAAGTTCTTTGTGAAAAGGTCAAACTGTAAGGCTTCTTGGTGCTGATGGTATAATACATGATGAGAGATAGAAAAAGCTGAGAAAGGGCAGGTGGTTTCCATCAGGAGGTGGGGTTTACTGACCTCCTGCCCACTAGGCTGTAAGCTTGCAGAAAATGAAATCTGTATCCTCTTTTCCTCCACACTAACCCTAGCAACTGTGTAACACCAGAATGGATATTTACTGGTATTGCCTTCAATCGTCCCTCCCCTTCCTCCATTAAAGTGACTGGGTATTGGTTTTTTGAAGATTTCTTTTTTTTCTTTTAATATTTGTTTATTAAACATTCCAGCA
>NW_012108697.1:1829233-1830569 GCF_000951045.1 Mandrillus leucophaeus
TTATTTATTTATTTATTTTTGAGACAAGAACCTTGCTGTGTCGCCAGGCTGGAGTGCAGTGGCAAGAGCTTGGCTCACTGCAACCTCCATCTACCCGGTTCAAGCAATTCTTCTGCCTCAGTCTCTCGAGTAGCTGGGATTACAGGCATGAGCCACCACGCCTGGCTAATTTTTGTATTTTTAGTGGCGATGGGGTTTCACCATGTTGGCCAGGCTGGCCTCGAACTCCTGACCTCAGGTAATCTGCCCGCCTCGGCCTCCCAAAGTGCTGGGATTACAGGCATGAGCCACCATGCCTGACCAAGAACTCACTCACTATCAGAAGAACAACAAGGGGCAGATCCACCCCCATGATCCAGTCGCCTCCAGCTAGGCCCTTCCCGCAGTACATAGGGATTACAATTTGAGATGAGATTTGGGTGGGGACACAGAGCCAAACCATATCGGCATCATTTTAATGTCTTAATCTTTATTATTCATAAAAGATATCAACAGGTTTTCTTATGAAAACTAAAGCACCAAGGAGTTTTTGACAGAAATACTGTGGTTTGCTTTTCTCTTTTGTTTTATTCTATTTTAGGATTGTGAATTTTTAAATTAATTTGATTTTAGTGTACAACTTCGTTTCTTTGGTGTTACAGGAATTCCTTACAGTGAACACAGCAGCTACCTAGAAATGAAGCGCTTTGTCCAGTGGCTGAAGCCCCAGAAAATCATACCTACCGTAAATGTTGGCACCTGGAAATCTAGGAACACAATGGAGAAATATTTTAGAGAGTGGAAATCGGAAGCCGGATATTGATGATACCTCCAAGTATTCAGTAGTAGTTGTAGCTTGGATGTAGCTTGTTAGTAGTTAAATCTATAGAGAGATGAACTGCACTTTGTGTGGAAAAACCTCAGTAAGATTATTCAGATAGTTTACTTTCTCATTTATGTTTGAACAACATGTTCATGGTGCTGAATGCCTCTCAGTGTCATCAAGGATAACTGAAACTGGGTCTCCCTGGGACCCTTAATTTCTTGTCCCCTGCCCTCCATGGGCAGTTATATTCTGCATCAAGCCTTGGAAGAGGAAGCAGAGGCAGATTCAGAGACCAGGGATTAATGATAATTAATAAACTAGATGGAAGTATTATATATATAAGTAATTATGTATCTTTAAAATTATGAGATGAAACTTTTATATGACATGCATACCTAAATAAAATTAATATAAAATTTGTTCTAGTGTCTTTTGGTTTTTTTGTTTTGTTTTTAGTAGACTTTATTATTTCTTTATCTATTTATTTTTGAGATGGAGCCTCGCACTGTCACCTGGGCTATAGTGCAGTGG
>NW_012108697.1:1832554-1835060 GCF_000951045.1 Mandrillus leucophaeus
TAGTAACATTGCTAAAAGTATTTTTCTCCCAAACTGGTTACAAATAAACTAATAAAGAGAGACAAGTCATAAATCAGGGATTTCATATTGACTAAACTATTCTTAATAAATTTCCTCATGAGAATAGTTCTCAAATTGTGGTTAATGGGCTACTTGTAGCTGCTGGTAGTCTTTTTTTCTGTAGATTTGGCTTCTATGATAATACCCGAAGTTTTTGTTTATGGTACAGGTTAATGATGTTTATGTGGTAACTCTAATTTGTCCCACAAAAAGCAAATATTAGTTATCATTTAATTCTTCTGGATGGTTTTGCAGAGACAAATAGGAATGGATAGGTTTGATGATGTGTATTGAAAGTTGGACTCAGTTTATGTATTATATGTATAATTACTCTAAACCTCAGTTTCTTATTTTCTTCCTTTGTGAGGACAAGGGCAGAAGGAATAGTGATTAAACAAATAATATTACATTAGCTAGGTCCTAGACTGAGCAAGGCAAAAACTTGCAAATTTGCAGAGCCAAGAATATTGAAATGGAAATTTAGTTACGTATCAATAACTTTAACTTTTTTGGTGTGCATAGTAATTGGTAAGAAATATGGTTGTCTTATGGTAGGTATTTTTATATTCACTTCTAATTAATAAAAGGGTCTTATTTGATTCAAAAGAGAGATCAAAGGATTGTTACCAGTTCATCAACAAAATGAATTTTATTATTCATTCTAAGTCTTTGAAACTATGGGTTTTCGTCTCCAGACCAAAAGTGTTAGATTTTTTGTATCCCTCATGCCATTATTATTTATAACTGTATTTCTCTTATCTTTCAAAGACTGAACTTTGGTCATTGATTTTCTAAGAGTTTTATCAAACGTCATCATTTATGATTACTTTAGGGAAGTTTTATTTTACTCAAGACTTATAAGGGGAGCATATTACTTTGAACAATAGTAGTATGAAAAGTTTTATTAAATAAATCTACTTCGTGTTTAAAGGGTAAAAGTCTTAAACACCTGAAAAGAATGCTATTAAGCAGCTATAAAATGTATCTCTGTGTTGAGTATAATGCCATTCGCATAAAATTATTTCTATCCACCTAGCTATCCCCTTTTGGTGTATATGCATGGAGATATGTTTGCATTGGTATTTACCATTGTTGATATTATCTCTGTGGAGTAAGATTTGGAGAGTAGGTTTTTTTTTTTGTTTTTGGTAGCTATCGGAATTGTAATTTGTTTATACCTATTTGCTTGTGTTTAAAGTTGTCTCATTATACTTTTTTTTTTCCAGACTGTACTTGTTTAACTTCAGATAAGTAAAGGAGAAAATATTTTATATATTTTTTCAGTGATTATTTTTTAGAAGCATGGCACTAGGTTGTTGAAGCTAATGCTTAAAAAGTGAAAACTCCCCACGCCTGCGCCAGTATAACATCTTTAATCAGTCTGTTTTATTCCACATAACCCGTCTCCATTGACCTCAATGTGCTATTTTTATTTAATAGGGCTTACAGAATCATTTGAAGAAGTATGGTGGGAAATACAATCAGATTTTGGCGTTTCGACCTACAGGATGGACACACTCTAACAAGTTCCCTAGAATAGCAGATGTTATTCCTCAGACCAAAGGAAACATTTCAATATATGGTATAGTTATTAAATTTTCTAATTTTTAATGTTTATAATTACTTTACATTTTTTTAAATGTTGTAAAGTTCAAATCCAACAAAAACAGGCACCAAAGAATTTAATAATTCAAGAGTTTTCAAATCTCTCTACAGCTCTAATCCTGTGTCTAGTCCATTGTAAACTGATATAAAGGAGCTTGACTAGTAGATAGACATTAACAAATACAGATCATTTCACTTTGTGATCAGTGATATTGAGAAGAAATTGTAGAATTACTTGAAAGGACTACTGTGGTTACATACTGGAAGTATAGATGACAGTGTGAGATTGGGAGCAGGAAGATGATGGGTTAGATGTGGTGACAGCAGGAGGTACAGACTTGCCTGTTTTCATCCTTGGAGGAGGTTTACCACTGCCTTCAGAGTTGGCTTTTTGTAGTGACAGCTAATGGAAACATGTTTGATGTGTCACCAGACCAGTGATTTACCCTAAGCCTCTAAAGACCCTAGCATACTGAAAATAGGACCCTTTTCACCTTTCTTTGTGGTACTTGATCTTCAATAAAGAAGATAAAGTGTGTGTGTGTGGGGCGGGGGGTTCCTATTTTTTTTTATGTGTGCAAAGCTTGGGGACAAATCCACTTACCTGCTCTGGAAGTGAGAGTCTCCTGCTTGTTATTCTTCACATTTGACTCATATTTCTTCCATATTTTCCTGAAACCTGTAGCTAAGTGAAGTGTCTAAAGGAAGAATTGTTTAAAAAGAAGAAAATCCTAATTAAATAGGACTCTCTAGAAATGCATGTTATTAAATATACACACAAAAAAGTAATAGATTTTTGAAAGTTCTAAGTTTCATATCTGTATTAGTCCATTCTCACACT
>NW_012108697.1:1837145-1845633 GCF_000951045.1 Mandrillus leucophaeus
TCCCTTATACTTACTACCAGCCCCACGTGCTTAGTTCCCCCGTGATCAACATTGCTCACCTGAATGGTACATTTCTCACAATAGATGAACCTACGTTGACACATCATAGTCACTCAAAGTCCACAATTTACATTAGGGTCACTCTTGGTGTTGTACATACCTTGGTTAGTATAATGTGTAATGACATGTCCCCCATTGTAATATCCTGCAAAATTTTTGCTATCCCAAAAATCCTTGTTCTCTGCTTATTCATACTTCCATCCCCCAAAACCCCTGGCAAGCAGTTATCTTTTTGCTGTCTCCATAGTTTTGCTTTTTCCAAAATGTCATGTAGTTGCAATCAGACAGTAGGTATCCTTTTCAGATTGGTTTTTTCACTTTGTAATATACATTTAAGGGTCTTCCACGTCTCTTTGTGGCTTGATAGCTCATTTCTTTTTAGCGCTGAGTACTATTCCTTTGTATGGATGTATCTCAGTTTGTTTATCCATCACCTACCGAAGGAAATCTTGATTGCTTCCAAGTTTTGGCAATGAGGAATAAAGCTGCTATAAACATCCTGATCTAGGTTTTTCTGTGGGCTAAGTTTTCAACACCTTGGGTGAATATCATACTACCCAGCAACCTCAGTCCTTGATAAGAGTATGTTTGGTTTTATAAGAAAGCGCCAAACTGTCTTCGTAAGAGGCTATACAATTCTGTATTCCCACCCGCAACTAATGAGCGTTTCCTGTTGCTCCACATCTTCACTAGCACTTGGTGTCAGTTTCCTGGATTTTGGTCATTCTCTTAGGTGCATAGCGATATCTCCTTTTTGTTTTCATTTGCATTTCCCTAGTGACATATGATATGGAACATCTTTTCATATGCTTATTTGCCATCTATATATCTTCTCTGATGAAGTGTCTGTTCAGATCGTTGGCTCATTTTTTAATCGGGTTGTTCATTTTCTTATTGTTGAGGTTTTTTAAAGTTGTATTTTATTTTTTCTTATTTAAAAAAAATTACAGTACTTTGAGTTGCTGTTCTACGTTTTTTTGTTTTGTTTTGTTTTTTTAACAGATGGGGTCTCACTAGGTTGCCCATGCAGGAGTACAGTGGCTATTCACAGGTGCCATTATAGCACAGTACAGCCTCAAACTCCTAGCCTCAAGCTGTCCTCTTGCCTCAGCCTCTGGAGTAGCTAGGACTCCTGGAGCATGCCACTATACCTGGTTATTGTTGAGTTTTGAGAGTTATTTGTATATTTTGGATAACAGTCCTTTATCAGATACATCTTTTGCAAATATTTTCTCCCAATTTGTGTCTTGTCTACTCATTCTCTTGGCAGTGTACAATGTCTTTTTTTTTTTTGACTGAGTTTCCCTCTTTGACCCAGGCTGGAGTATAGTGGCATGATCTCAGCTTACTGCAACCTCTGCCTCCCGGGTTCAAGTGATTCTTCTGCCTCAGCCTCCGAAGTAGCTGGAATTATAGGCGCTCACCAACATGCCCAGCTAATTTTTGTATTTTTAGTAGAGATGGGTTTTCGCCATGTTGGCCAGGCTGGTCTCAAACTCCTGACCTCAGGCAATCCTCCTGCCTCGGCCTCCCAAAGTGCTAGGGTTACAGGCATGAGCCACCGTACCTGTCCTACAGTGTACAATGTCTTTTGCAGAGCAGAAGTTTTTAATTTTAATGAAGTCTGTCTTATCGATTATTCCTTTCATGGATCATGCCTTTGGTGTTGTATTTAAAAATTCATCTCCATACCCAAGGTCGTCTAGATTTTCTTTTATAATGTCTCCTAGGAGTTTTATTGTTTTGTGTTGTACACTTAGATCTGTGATCCATTCTGAGTTACAGTGTAAGGTCTGTTTCTAAATTTATTATTTGGCATGTGGATGTCCAGTTGTTCCAACACCATTTGTTGAAAAGACTAGCTTTTCTCCATTGCATTGCTTTTGTTCCTTTGACAAAGATCAGCTAACTATATTTATGTGGGTCTATTTCTGGACTCTTTAGTCTGTTCCATTGATTTATTTGTTATTTCACCAATATCACACTCTCTTGATTACTGTAGCTTTATTGTAAGTCTTAAGTCAGGTAGTGTCAGTTCTCTTTTTTCTCCTTCAGTATTATATTCACTTTTCTTGGTCTTTTGCCTCTCCATATAAACTTTACAATCAGTTTGTCAATATCCTCAAAATAACTTGATGGGAGTTTGATTAAGATTGTACTGAATCTATAGATCGAGTTGGGAAGAACTGACATCTTAACAATATTGAGTCTTCCTACCTATAAACATGGAATGTTTCCATTTATTTAGTTCTTCTTTGATTTATTTCATCAGAGTTTTGTAGTTTTCCTAATACAGATCTTGTGTGCATTTTGCTAGATTTATACCTAAGTATTTCATTTCTTTTCTGCTAATGTAAATTGTATTGTCTTTTAAATTTCAAATTGCACTTCTTCATTGCTGGTGTGTAGGAAAGCAACTGGCTTCTGTATATTAACTTGTATTCTTCAACCTTTGTATAATCTTGATTTCCTATATAGACAGTTATGTCATTTGTGAACAAAGATGGTTTTATTTCTTCGTTCTCAATCTGTATGCCTTTTACTTCCTTTTCTTGACATTGCATACGCTAAGACTTCCAGTATAATATTGAAAAAGAGGGATGAGAGGGGACATCTTTGCCTTATTCCTAATATTAGTGGGGAAGTTGCTAGTTTCTCACCATGAAATATGATGTTAGCTTTAGGGCTGTTTTTAGATATTCTTTATTAAGTTGAGGAAGTTACCCTCTATTCCTAGTTTACTGAAAGGTTTTATCATGAATGGGTGCTGGATTTTGTAAAATGCTTTTTTTTGCATCTATGATCTTGTGACTTTTCTTCAGTCTTTTGTTGTGATACATTATGTTATTTGATTTCAAACGAGCTTCGCATACCTAGGATAAATCCCACTTGATTATGATTTACAACTCTTTACACATTGTTGGATTTGCTGTAATATTTTGTTAAGGGTTTTTGTATCTATGTTCGTAAGAGATATTGGTTTATAGTTTTCTTATAATCACTTTGTCCAATTTTGGTAATAGGGTAATGCTGGTCTTTTAGAATGAATTAGGGAGTATTCCTCTGCTTCTATCTTCTGAAAGAGATTGTGAAGAATTTGTGTAATTTCTTCCTTAAATGTTTAGTAGAACTCACCAGTGAACTGATCTGAGCCTGGGACTTTATGTTTTGGAAGGTTGTTCATTATTAATTGAATTTCTTTAATTGATATGGGCCTATTCAGATTGTCTATTTCCTCTTGTGTGAGTTTTGACAGGTTGTGTCTTTTAAAGAATTGGCTCATTTCCTTGAGGTTATCGTTTGTTTTGTTTTTGGATTTTAGGATTTATAGCTGTGACATTCATGAAATTTTATAGAATCTCAGTGAAAATAATTCAACTTGTGGCTTTGAACAAGACAATTCAAAAAGCTTAGATAATCACCCAATAGAGGAGGCAGAAAAGTTTGCATGTTTATCTGAACTATTCCACTTAAGACACCAGATAACTAAAAGTTTAAGTTGCAGTGTTTCATATAAAGTGAGATTATGTAATTTATTTATGTATCCTAATCACTTCAACATAGATTGAATAGCTGATCTAAAGTGAAAATTTGGAGCCAATGCATATTAAAGATCTTTTTATATGGTCTAAATAAGACAACAGCTAGTAAAATGAATGTATGCATGTGTGTATTTGTGTATTCTTGCATTAGCTCTAGCAATGAAATTAAGGACTTTAATGTTTTCATAGAAATAGTCATGGAAATTTTTCAATAAAAATCAGAAGGATAGTATTCTCCACGAACTTTATTTCATGGATTTGGATTTTACTTTGTAGACGTAAGAGTTATGGGGGATCACATTTAGAAGAACAAAAGCGTTTGGGGGGACACAGTGGTAGTGTTTATGTTCTCAGTTAACTTCAATTACAAATTTAAAATATTTTAGCTTGTTTTGAGGTTTTAAACTTTTTGTAAGCTATTAAGAGTTATCATTAGAAAAACTTTATATTGTCTGTGATTACAGACATTCTTAACATAGGGGAGATAGTCAAGTCATCTGGGGTTATTTTTATTTATTAATTGAATGATTTTTCCCACTAGAATTGTCATTTTTCATTGGTAAAAAGATTTTTTATGATTTTAAATGTTTTTGAAAATCCAAGCATGTTATTTTAAGAGCAGCCTCAGCCTTTTTATTATTCTGTGCAAAAACATCTTTCTACATGAACTTCATCATTTGTGGCAGCTTGGAATAATGTCCCGCTATTGCTAGAAATGTAAAACCTCATTTAAGGGACATACCAAATAGGATTATAAATAAGTCACAACCACAACTAAACTTTTCTAGGTTCTATTGACAGCATATATTGAAATTCTTAGTTCTGATACAACATTTTGGTAGGTAAAAATTTTCCATTTTTAAGTGAGATGAAAGAAAAAGAAACCTACCACCAACCCAAAATATCTGGCAACTCTTAACATCCTAAAATATGTGAAGAGAAGGGGAAGTAGAATCAAGCCAATGTAGGGGAAATGTTTTGCTTTATATTTACTTGGAACTTTTCAGAAAGTTTTTTTTTTTTTTTTTTAAATGGAATCTCACTCTGTCGCCCAGGCTGGAGTGCGGTGGCGCAATTTCAGCTCACTGCAACCTCTGCCTCCCAGGTTCAAGCAGTTCTCCTGCCTCAGCCTCCCAAGTAGCTAGGACTACAGGCGCACACTGCCAGGCCCAGATAGTCTTTTGTATTTTAGTAGAGTCGGAGTTTCACCATGTTGTCCAGGCTGGTCGTGAACTCCTGAGCTCAGGCAATTCGTCAGCCTTGGCTTCCCAAAGTGCTGGGATTACAGGCGTGAGCCACTGTGCCCGGCCTTCAGAAAGCTTCTTTATAAGCTTATTTGACATTGAACATTGTATTACCAGGTGTAGTGACACTTGAAAGGCTGATTACAAATTCATTTAACTTTTATCTAATGGGAAAACTTCTCCCACTTAATGTCAATGCCTTTTACATTTAAATTATCACTTATTCTGTATTTACTAATGTACCTAAATATGAAATTTCTCTTTTGGAAACACATTTAATTTTAACTTTAATTTTAAATTTCATTTAAATTTAAAAATTAAATGAGTTGTATTCCCATGGATCAAGTGCATCCAGAATTTCCTTATTCAGTCTTGAATAACCATCAATAACTGCACTAAGGAATTAGGAAAATACTCTTCAGGTGCTAATCTCTAAAATAATCTGTCTTAAAACAGTGTCGATATTAGTTTGTAACTTATTGTTTTATTTTTATTCATTTAGTTCATTTGGTATTGATCTGAGAAAAATGATACTGTTGGTTGTGTCCCCACCCAAATCTCATCTTGAATTGTAGTTTCCATAATCCCCATGTGTCCTGGGAGGGACCAGGTGAAGATAATTGAATCCTGGGGCTGGTTTCCCCCATCCTGTCCTCATGATAGTGAGTTAGTTCTCACGAGATCTGATGCCTTTATATGGGGCTTCGCCCCTTCACTGGGCACTCATCGTCTTCCCTACTGCTCTGCAAAGAAGTGCCTTCAGCCATGATTGTAAGTTTCCTGAGGCCTCCCTAACCATGTGGAACTGTGAGTCAATTAAACCTCTTTTCTTTATAAATTACCCACTCTTGGGTATTTCTTCATAGCAGCATGAGAATGGATAATTACAGATGCCAGTACAAGTTATTTGAAGTTAGCAAAAGCATAAGTTAATGGTTATGAATAGTAGAACAGTTGAGTCATGAGAATTACTTCCAATCTGAACACTTGAAAGCTTTTAACTTGGCAATCATTTTAAAGTGCTAATTCTGTTTCATTTATCCTTTTCCCTTAGTAACTACTCCTTCCTCCCAAAAGTAGACATATTCCCTTTGTATCATTATGCATTCCCTCCATAATTTCACAGTTCTGTTTTCTATAAATCAGAAATAATTTATAAAGCATTTGTTATGGAGTATACCAAGTATATGCAACCAGGTAAAACACAAAATTACTAATTTCTTAAACATTCATAGCTGGGCCAGAGCTAAGGTAAGGCAGAGGAGGCGGCTAGGGTGATTAATTTAAAGAGGTGCTCCTTTTTAAGGCTGACCCTGTACTTACGGGACCCTGAGAGTGAGCGGCCTCATGAAATTTTGCTCTAGAAAACCTCTCTTTACTCACCCTACTCCCAGCCCTGAGTCATAGCATCTAGTTATGTTCTTTTGCTGTTTGCATGAATAAAAACGGCTTTTTAAATAAAATATTATACCTTTGTTTTTAGTACACATTGAAACATAAACATTTAAATCTGAATGTAAAAGAGTACTTTTTAAAGAACTTCCGAATTCATCAATATCAAGATAATTAGTATCAGTTTTTCTGAAGCATCAAACCTAGATTCCTTTGAGACCCTTCCCCTAGTATACTGTAAACACTTAAGGTCAGAGCCTGTATCTTATTCATGATTCAGTACCTTTTCCAGTGTCTGCCCAGAGACAGTTCACGTAAGTGATAAATACTTGAATGAATCTTGAATAAACAGTGACAAAAATCCATGTACATTCTTTTTTATTTTCTTTTTGAGACGGTGTCTCGCTCTGTCGCCCAGGCTGGAGTGCAGTGGCGTGATCTCGGCTCACTGCAAGCTCCGTCCCCCGGGTTCACGCCATTCTCCTGCATCAGCCTCCCGAGTAGCTGGGACTACAGGCGCCCGCCACCATGCCCGGCTAATTTTTTTGCATTTTTAGTAGAGATGGGGTTTCACCATGTTAGCCAGGATGATCTCGATCTCCTGACCTCGTGATCTGCCCGCCTCGGCCTCCCAAAAATCCATGTACATTCTAAGAATTGACTTCCAAAATTATTTTACGTGTATTCCTGGGATGAAAATAGTTTTATTCCACAAGGAACACTGGAAATAAAAATATACTGAAACTAAACACTCAGCTAATTGTTTTCGTACATTAAAGCATCTGTTACTTAAGCCCAAGTCAGTGTAGGAACAATTTAGAGAATAAACTTTTTTTGGTGATGATCTATCACTTCACTGTCACTAAAATCAGTCATTGAGCATCTGAATCTTTGTCCCAGGAATGTATATTCTATCAAGTAACATTATTTATTGATTAACTGCTATGTGCCCCACACCATTCTTGGTGTTTTGGGGAATTTAAGATAAGAATAATTCAATCTAGCAAGCATTTATTTTATTTTACTTTTTTAAAATTTTACTTTAAGTTCTGGGATACATGTGCTGATTGTGCAGGTTGGTTACATAGGTATACATGTGCCATGGTGGGTTGCTACACCTATCAACGTGTCATCTCTAGCAAGCATTTATTGAGTGGTTTTTTTGTAAAGGGTGAAGAGGATACAAGCACAGTGCTTTGGTAGCGGATTCACACATAAACAGTTGCAAACATCAGAGAATTAATACTAGGAGAGAAGGCATGTCCTTAGGCACCATATAAGTCAAGCTGTGATAAGCGGTAGAGTATTAGACAAAGTGCTATGAAGGGATTTAAAAAGGAGAAATTCTGAAAACGAAGGGTCTATACAGAAGATGGCTCTTGACAAGGACTTAAAAGTTTAGCAGATTTTTCATAGACTGGATAGCAATCCAAGGGACAGCAGAGGCCTGGAGGTGCAACAGCAGAGGGGTGGAAGAGGAGCTGTACGTAACTGATGTGTTGGCATCTGACGCTCAGGCTAGAAAGGGTAGATGGGGAAGTTGACAAAGAGCTTTGAAATCCATAGGAAGGTGCTTGGGGGTTATTCTGAAGAAAATTGGGAGTTCTTAAAGATTTGGGGGCAGTCAATATATTATGTGTTGGAAATGAAGTATAAAAGAAAAATAGATGGTAGAGGGATAAAGATATATAGCTATAAAATTGATAGACACACACAAATATATACCTTAATAATATATACAGTATAGTATTGTAGCTTGACTGGAGAACTGGCCTATGCCTTAGACCTTGAGAGACACATCTCAATTGTGGGGTCTCTGTGAAGTGTTGAAGCTTAAGACAAGGTCCTTGCCTTTAAGGAATTTAGAGTTTACTTAGCCTGGACAAAACCTAATATATGTAAAATACTTAAGAAATTAATCTGTGGTTTCATATCTTGAGAATCGTGAGATTTAGGGTAGACTGAAATTGTATGCTCTAGCTGATGAAATAGAACACACAGGAAACTAATTTAGAAACAATAAAAGTGTGTAAAGTCATAAGTGTGTGTAAAGTCATAAGTGATCAATTGGACTGATCTTTAAACAACTTATTTGATTTAAATCAAACTTGGTTTTGCATAAGTTCTACTTCTGTGTTTTAGACTGAATTTGGGTGGGGGGTGGTTAAATCCTGGTAGAACTATAGTAGGTTATGTAGAGATTTAAAAACACCGCTTTGTCCCAAATATGATAGGCTTTTTTTTTTTTTT
>NW_012108697.1:1846765-1849138 GCF_000951045.1 Mandrillus leucophaeus
AAAAAAAAAAAAAAAAAAAAAAAATTCCCTGGACCCATTAGCAATCATGCCTCAGTGCCCTACTACCTGTCTTCTCTGGTCCTAGGCAACAACTAATTTTCTGTCTGTATAGATTTAACTGTTCCAGACATTTCTTTATAAACAGAGTTATATAACACATGGCTTTTTTCACTTAGCATAATTTTCAAGGTTCGTCCATGTTGTAGCATGTATCAGTATTTCATTCTTTTTCGTGGCCAAATAATATTCCATTGCTTGAAAATGCCACATTTTGTTTACCCATTCATCTGTTAGTGGATATGCGGGTTGGTTCCACTTTTTGGCTATTATGAATAATGCTGCTATGAACACTGGTGTATGAGGTTTTATGTGGATATATATTTCATTTCTCTTGGATGTATACCTAGGAGTAGGATTGCTGGGTCATATGGTCACTGTAAACTTTTTGTGGGACTGCCAGATTGTTTTTCAAAGTGCCGCATCTCTTTACATTCCCACCAGCAATGTATGAGAGTTCCATTGTCTCCACATCCTCACCAACACTTGTTATTGTTTTGCTTGTAGCCATCTTGGTGAGTGTGAAGTGGTATCTCATCGTAATTTTAATTTGCATTTTCCTAATGACTACTGATGTTGAGCATCTCTTCACTAACTGTTTTGAAAGGAAACAATGTACAGAAAGTTCAATTAAATGGGTGTTCTAAAATGTATTATTTAAACCCAAGCAAAATAGTTTTATAGACTTTGGCCTTGAATTGCTAGATAATTATGATGTTTAATCATAAGATTACAATTTTGGTCCAGTGAGAATTATTTGAATTAATTATAGGGTAAAGTTAAAATGCACAGCAGCATTCCAGGTGTCATGAAGTGGTTACATGCAGTGCAGGTAGGACAGTTACTGCTCCAGATTGCAGAATGGAATGAAAATGAATTCATAATTATAAGTTGCAATGGAAAACTTGAGATAGGAGAGTTTTAAATATTAAGGTAGATAACATCAGCTGACCTCAAATAAGCAATGTCATTTTTAAAAAGTGTTGATGTGAATATATGAAATGTAAATCTTTAGTTTTTAAACTTTAAAATTGCAGCAGGCTCTTATAGATCTTCTCTGAAAGTCGGATAATGAAATTGATAAACTATTTGAGTTACTTTTAGCTCCAGAGTCTATAATTATATAATTCCTGGTTAAGATCAAGTTTTTTAAAACATACATAGTAAAAGCATAGAGTTTTAAACAACCCAGCTATTCACATGTCACGAGAATAGACAAGCAGCCAAGAAACTTATCTTCTAGTTTCCAAGGTCTTGACTTTTATTTAGGAACTCTATTCTTATTCCAGGTTGTATCCTAGTACTTTATTCATATTTATTAGAGTTTTTAACAAGTTTTTGACAAAGAGCAGGTAAGATAAGTCAGGAGTCATTAGAAGTTCAGCACAAAGCGTTTTTGGTCAGCATTTGAAATCCCTGGACGAGAGGAAACAGATGGGTTTGGTTACATTATCATTGCTGTGCCAAATAAACAGTTGGGGAAAACATTAAATATCCTTTTGCTACATATCTGCTTCCAGGCTAGGAATGGTGTTTGATGTTAACAGTGGTAGCCTTTTCATCTAATTTAGTGATAGAAGCTTGAAAATGTTTTTAAATATATAACATAAAAAACAAAGTTTATATGAATCCTCTTCAGGTGACCTAGTTTATTAATTCAGGAAACATTTGTTGAATGGTAATTATGTGTAAGATACTATGATGGACAGAGGACTGGAACTTAGATTCATTCCTTTGGGAAATCTTCAGGGACAAGGTAGCATTTGAGGCGCAATTTCATTTTATTTTATTATTTATTTATTTATTTTTTTGAGATGGAGTCTGACTCTGTGGCCCAGGCTGGAGTGCAGTGGCACCATTTTGGCTTACTGCAACCTCCACCTCCCAGGGGGTTCAAGCAATTCTCCTGCCCCAGCCTCCCGAGTGGCTGGGACTGCAGATGCACCACCGTGCCTAGCTAATTTTGTATTTTTAGTAGAGATGGGATTTCACCATGTTGGCCAGGCTGATCTGGAACTCCTGACCTCAAGTAATCCGCCTGCCTCAGCCTCCCAAAGGGCGGGTATTACAGGCGTGAGCCACAGTGCTCGGCCCTGAGGTAGAATTTTAAACAGGAGCACAGTTGGGATACTCATATGTGAGATAAAAGCTAAGAATGGCAATTATATCTTTAAAAAAAATCAAAGATGGTTGTGAGTAAAACCTTCATCTCAGGGAAGAGTTGGACAGAATCCATACATGCAAGAAATATTTAAGTGTTCACTGAAATAGTTCAGGCAATAAGGTGAGCAGTTGAAAAACAACCAAAAAGGCCGG
>NW_012108697.1:1853688-1857260 GCF_000951045.1 Mandrillus leucophaeus
GCCTCTAGAGGCAGTTCTTTCTCTTTAACAAGTCAAGTTCTTTCCTTCCTCGGAGCCTTTGCCTTCAATCTTTCCTCTGTATAAAATGTTCTTTTGGCAGAAAATCAGTTGGTTCCCCATCGTGTTCTCCTCCTCTTCCACAGTAACAGAATTTTCGCTTAGCATGTAGCTGCCCAGAATAGAAATTACATTTCAAGTTTCTCTTGTAGCTAGGTGTGCTTATGTGACTAAGGTCTGGCCAAAAAGATGTGAGCAGAAGAGATGGGAAATTACTGAATTGTGTCCTTATAGAGAACTGCCCTTCTCCTTCTTCCTCCATCTTGCTGTTTGGAACATGGAGGTGGTGGAGCCACAGGGCACCTTCCAGATGAAGGACCGAAGGAGCCTGGGTCCCTGGATGGCCTATTCTCAGGCTACTCCATGAGACAAATAATAAACGTACTTGCTTATGCCATTGTTAGAGGGTCTCTGTTACATGTGCTGATGCCTGTCACGGCACTTCCCAGAGAGCTTCACATGGCAGACCCTGCTTATCATTTAGGGGCTTGGCTCTGACATTACCTTAGAGAAATATTTCTGACCACCCTACTGAAAGTCAGGCGGTTAAATCTCTATCACTCTCTTTTATTTTCTTGATAGCACATAGCAGTATATGGAATTGTTTTATTTCATTATTTGCTTTTTACTTGTCTTTCTCCTGGAATTTAAGTTTCATGAATGCAGTGACCTTGTTGTTTTGCTCATTGCTGGAGTCCTAATGCCTGGAACAGTGCCTGGCACATAGTGGGTGCGCAATATATATTCGCTGCATGATTGACTACATCAAACAGGGAATTCAGTAGATGGGAGGTCAGTAGACAAATAAATCAGTAAAAAGTGACATACTCATACTGTTCAGACACACAGAGTTACATTAGGAAAAGCAACAGCTAAAATAGTCTTCAGTGGTTGCTTCTGGGGATCAGGGCTGAAGTGAGAACAGGTGAGACAGAGTGCTATTTTTAAAAAATGTTTGATACTATTAGATTTTTAAACTTGTGCATATATTATTTTGGAAAAGATCAAATTTAAGAAATAATTAAGAGACTGCGCACAGTGGCTTCCTGCCTGTAATGCCGGCACTTTGGGAGGCCAAGGCAGGCACATCACTTGAGGTCAGGAGTTCCAGACCAGCCTGGCCAACATGGCAAAATCCCATCTTTACTAAAAATACAAAAATTAGCCAGGCACGGTGGTGTGTACCTTTAATCCCAGCTACTCGGGAGGCAGAGGCAGGAGAATGGCTTGAACCTGGGAGGCAGAGATTGCAGTGAGCCGAGATTGTGCCACTGCACTCCAGCCTGGGCAACAGAGTGAGACTCCATCTCAGAATAAATAAATAAATAAATACTCTGTAGTCATTAAAATGATGCGGTAGAAGAATGCTTAATGACATGGAACGACATCTATGACAATATATCATATGTAGAGCAAGACTCAATTTTATACGTGTATGAAGCACACAGCTTTAAAAAGATGCTGTTAGAGTTCATGCACACAGTCAATTCCTAACTTCAGATATAAATGGATATACCATTTTTATTAATAGAACCAGTGTTTTCTGGTTAACAATGTTGAATGAATACCAAAAGACTTCGGATTTGAAGGGACAACACAGTGTCTTCCTTCCCAGAGCTTCTATGGGCCTTTGTCCAATCCTTCTTTTTAGCCACGTACTGAGGAATTTTGCCCTTATCCTAAGAGCAGCGAGGAGCCAGTGAAGTATGTTTAGCAGCAGTGAAGTATGTTTAGCAGCAGTGGTATGATAAGATTGTTTTTAGGCAGATTTGTGGAAATGGCTTTCAAAGGTGAGCTTGGAATCAGAAAAATAATTAGGAGGCTATGAAGTCAATCAAGGCAAGAAATGATGGATACTTAAAACAGGAAAGCAGCAGTCAGATTAGAGAGAAGAGGACTGTCTGAAGAACAGCGCAGAGGGTTGGCAGTCTTGGCGGGAGTGAAGAAGGCTCCAAGGCTATAAGCTCCATGAGGGCAAGGACTACTTTGACTCTGTTTATTACTCTGTCCTGGGCCTGCCTAGCACAGTGCAGGCACAATATATCCTAGCACATATTACTGACACTCAGGAAATATTTGTGATCTTTTTTTTTTTTTCTTTGAGACGGAGTCTCGCTCTGTCACCCAGGCTGGAGTGCAGTGGCTGGATCTCAGCTCACTGCAAGCTCTGCCTCCAGGGTTTACGCCATTCTCCTGCCTCAGCCTCCCAAGTAGCTGGGACTACAGGCGCCCGCCACCTCGCCCAGCTAGTTTGTATTTTTTAGTACAGACGGGGTTTCACCGCGTTAGCCAGGATGGTCTCGATCTCCTGACCTCATGATCCGCCCGTCTCGGCCTCCCAAAAGTGCTGGGATTACAGGCTTGAGCCACCACGCCCGGCCATTATTTGTGATCTTAAGAAGAAAAAATGATGAAGGATGCGGCTCAGAAGTATAGCCAGGTTGCCTGGTGAACCACAGGTTGTTCACTGAACATGACAGGAGGACCAGTGTGGGTAGAAGGAGATACTCTGGACCTGCCTGGTGTTCATTCCAGGGAAGGTAATCTGTGAAGAGTTGGCTGCCTAAGTCTAGAAGATCTTGGCAAGGGATAGGCTTAGGGGTCCTCAGCATACAGATGGTACCTTTAGGCAGAGAGTGAATAATACTTTACTAGAAGAGTATATAGGCCACTATAGGCCAGGCATGGAGGCTCACGCCTGTAATCCTAGCACTTTGAGAGGTTGAGGGGGGTGGATCACTTGAGGCCAGGAGTTGCAGACCAGCTTGGCCAACATGGCGAAACCCTGTCTCTACTGAAAACACAAAAATTAGCCAGGTGTGGTGGTGGGCACCTGTAATCCCCTCCACTTGGGAGGCTGAGGCAGGAGAATTGCTTGGGCCTGGGAAGTGGAGGTTGCAAGTGAGCCAAGATTGTGCCACTGCACTCCAGCCTGGGTGACAGAGGGAGACTCTGTCTCAAAACAACAACAACAACAAAAACAACAACAACAAAAAACAGTATATAGCATTGAGAGATGAGAGATGAGAGATGATAGGACAGAACCTCCAAGCAACTCCAAAATTAAAGGACAGGGGGCCTATGGAGGAGAAGACAAAGGAGCAGCAGAGAGGCAGGAGACACTATCTACTGTCACAGAAGAAGGGACGATCAGCAGTAAGAAATGCTGCCAATACAGCCTGAAGATGGGCTCTAAACATCGTCTATTGTATTTAGAACTAATACGTTGTTAGTGATGATCACTTGAGGTGCTTTGGAATATATATATATAAAAATTAGAGACCGGGAACCATTTTGTTGTGTTAAGAAGGCTGAATGACTAATCTGCCACTTTTTCCTCCTTTTTAACTTTTTTTTCTCCTTGAATTTTAATGAGTCTCTGAACTTGTACCCACCACTAGATTGTCACCTTCTTATCAAAGTTCCAGTGACTAGTTTGGCAGCAGGGAAGTTTTTCCACTGGGTCACATTTTTAATCAGGTCACTATCAGTAAGCTGACAGAGACTTGTGCTGT
>NW_012108697.1:1857710-1861568 GCF_000951045.1 Mandrillus leucophaeus
CCCTGTCTCTACTAAAAATACAAAAATTAGCCGGGCGCAGTGGTGCATGCCTGTAATCCCAGCTGCTGGGGAGGCTGAGGTGGGAGAATCACTCGAACCCAGAAGAGGGAGGTTGCAGCGAGCCAAGATTGTACCACTCTACCCCCGTCGGGGCCACAGAGACTCCATCTCAAAAAGAAAAACAACCAAAAAGTCAGAGATGCTGGCTTTTAAAGGGCTTGTGGACTGTCCAAAGAAGTGAGCAGATGATAATTCGTTGCTGGGGAAGGAGAATGGTGTGGGTAGAGGTGAAGTCAAAGCTGGAAGTTGAATATTAAGGAGAAAGACAGCCCCATTAAAACCAAGCCACCTCATCATCTCCTTCTGTCATTCAGTCATATTCAAAGGAACAACCATTTCACAAAGACATATGGAAACCATTTAAATCTTTTCTGTAGCCTCACAAAAATGTCAAAAGGGAGTCTCATAAGGTATGTTACAAGGTCAACAGTCATTGTTAAATGGGAGAATTCTTAAGCTAAAATATTAATATAATTTCAGTTAAATTGGTACATAGATAATGCTTATTTTCCTCCTCTTCACGCCAAGATTCATTAACATGGCAGGGAAGATACTAAAAAGGAATATGTTCACAAGGATAAGATGGTAGAGGAGACATCAATCGATGAGAGATTTCAACTAGATTTCAGAAGACAGGAAAGAACTACAGAATAAGTGGCGGATAGGTGGCATAATGGACAGTCTGCAGTGAGTTGAAGCTGATATGCACACAAATTCAATTCATTCCCGATTCCCCACCATATCACCTATCAAGTCACTTACCCTGTAGTTTTGTCTGTGTGTGAGAAACAAAGGATATTATTAACTTGAGGCAAGCTAAGAGTTGTATAGAAAAAGAAATGTAATCTCAGCATACTATTTTTTTCCACAATGAGCAATATTTATATACTAATGATGAAGTTGTGAAAAGAAAATATCTTGGGCCCCCAAAATCACTAAGCTAAAGGAAAAACTCAAACTGGGAGCTGCTTAGGGCACATCTGCCTCCCATTCTATTCAGTCATCCCTCTGCTCACTGGGGTAGATGCATATCTGATTGCCTTCTTTGGAAAGGCTCATCAGAAACTCAAAAGAATACAACCATTTGTCTCTCCCCTATCTGTGACCTGGAAGCCCATTCCCTGATTTGAGTCTTTCTGCCTTTGCTTCAAGTGGTCCCACCTTTCCAGACTGAACCAATGTACTTCTTGTGTATATTGATTAATGTCTCCTGTCTCCCTAAAATGTGTAAAACCAAGCTGTGCCCTGACCACCTTGGGGACACGTTGTCTGGACTTCCTGAGGCTGTGTCATGGGCCCGTGTCCTCAATCGTGGCCAAAAAAAAAAAAACCAAAAAAACCCTTTCTGAATTAACTGAGACCCGTCTCAGATGTTCTGGATCCACCATGTAAATAGTGATTAATAATTTAGTCAAAATTAAGGCTGTAATGCTATGAAGAAATGGGAAAGAGGTAGATATGAGAGAGAATGGTCAAATCAGTTCCCCGCTGAAAACTGTCCCATGGAAATTCCTTAGCCTGGTTTTAAAATCTCCACATTGTTCAGTCCTATCCGCTACCTGATCTAAGATTCTCCCACTCTCTGCTTCTTTAACCTCTGTTCAGTGACCTGGCCTTCTCTTTCCCTCTCTCTCTCTTTTTTTTCCTTAAATAACAAGAATGCTTGGCACAGAATCAAGAACACAATAAAGTGGCTGCTGTTACTGCTATTAACAGAGACACCAGCAAACCCTTCCCCAGTCCTGTCCTTCGTGATCCTAACACAGTGTGCAGCATGGACCAGCACACACCAGACCTGACCGATCCTCTCACAGTCTCTTAAAACTCACTAATGAAGGCTGCTCCTGGTGAAGGCACCCTCTACCTTCCCACTGTCCCTTCAGACCCCTAGTGGCCAGCCCAGCCCAGCGCGAGGGTCAGAAAGCCCACTCACAAGGCCCGCCCTCTCTCCCAGATACCAGTGAAGGAAAACAGATGCCAAGTCCACAAAACAGGAGTGTCAGACTATTCAACATTCGAACATTCACAGGGCAGAACACTGAGCATCGACATAGCCGCTGCCACCTAATGACACAAATGTGACACAGCAGCCACGTCTGCAATGCCTCTAGAGGCAGTTCTTTCTCTTTAACAAGTCAAGTTCTTTCCTTCCTCGGAGCCTTTGCCTTCAATCTTTCCTCTGTATAAAATGTTCTTTTGGCAGAAAATCAGTTGGTTCCCCATCGTGTTCTCCTCCTCTTCCACAGTAACAGAATTTTCGCTTAGCATGTAGCTGCCCAGAATAGAAATTACATTTCAAGTTTCTCTTGTAGCTAGGTGTGCTTATGTGACTAAGGTCTGGCCAAAAAGATGTGAGCAGAAGAGATGGGAAATTACTGAATTGTGTCCTTATAGAGAACTGCCCTTCTCCTTCTTCCTCCATCTTGCTGTTTGGAACATGGAGGTGGTGGAGCCACAGGGCACCTTCCAGATGAAGGACCGAAGGAGCCTGGGTCCCTGGATGGCCTATTCTCAGGCTACTCCATGAGACAAATAATAAACGTACTTGCTTATGCCATTGTTAGAGGGTCTCTGTTACATGTGCTGATGCCTGTCACGGCACTTCCCAGAGAGCTTCACATGGCAGACCCTGCTTATCATTTAGGGGCTTGGCTCTGACATTACCTTAGAGAAATATTTCTGACCACCCTACTGAAAGTCAGGCGGTTAAATCTCTATCACTCTCTTTTATTTTCTTGATAGCACATAGCAGTATATGGAATTGTTTTATTTCATTATTTGCTTTTTACTTGTCTTTCTCCTGGAATTTAAGTTTCATGAATGCAGTGACCTTGTTGTTTTGCTCATTGCTGGAGTCCTAATGCCTGGAACAGTGCCTGGCACATAGTGGGTGCGCAATATATATTCGCTGCATGATTGACTACATCAAACAGGGAATTCAGTAGATGGGAGGTCAGTAGACAAATAAATCAGTAAAAAGTGACATACTCATACTGTTCAGACACACAGAGTTACATTAGGAAAAGCAACAGCTAAAATAGTCTTCAGTGGTTGCTTCTGGGGATCAGGGCTGAAGTGAGAACAGGTGAGACAGAGTGCTATTTTTAAAAAATGTTTGATACTATTAGATTTTTAAACTTGTGCATATATTATTTTGGAAAAGATCAAATTTAAGAAATAATTAAGAGACTGCGCACAGTGGCTTCCTGCCTGTAATGCCGGCACTTTGGGAGGCCAAGGCAGGCACATCACTTGAGGTCAGGAGTTCCAGACCAGCCTGGCCAACATGGCAAAATCCCATCTTTACTAAAAATACAAAAATTAGCCAGGCACGGTGGTGTGTACCTTTAATCCCAGCTACTCGGGAGGCAGAGGCAGGAGAATGGCTTGAACCTGGGAGGCAGAGATTGCAGTGAGCCGAGATTGTGCCACTGCACTCCAGCCTGGGCAACAGAGTGAGACTCCATCTCAGAATAAATAAATAAATAAATACTCTGTAGTCATTAAAATGATGCGGTAGAAGAATGCTTAATGACATGGAACGACATCTATGACAATATATCATATGTAGAGCAAGACTCAATTTTATACGTGTATGAAGCACACAGCTTTAAAAAGATGCTGTTAGAGTTCATGCACACAGTCAATTCCTAACTTCAGATATAAATGGATATACCATTTTTATTAATAGAACCAGTGTTTTCTGGTTAACAATGTTGAATGAATACCAAAAGACTTCGGATTTGAAGGGACAACACAGTGTCTTCCTTCCCAGAGCTTCTATGGGCCTTTGTCCAA
>NW_012108697.1:1866848-1871140 GCF_000951045.1 Mandrillus leucophaeus
CAGAACGTGGGCCCCACAAAACCAGGCCTCCAAATACTTGGCTTTCTTTATGATTGCATTTACAGTTCGTGTGTATCTTTTTCATCTTTCCCAGAACAAAGATACACCCACACCCACACCCACCCACACACACATACACACTCTCCAGAAAAGGACTGACATGAAAAATTATGGCATGAAAAATTATGCTGCCATTATATTCTTGATTATTGATTGACATGTGGATTGTGTATTTTTCCAAATTTTCTTGGCCAAGAATATTCTCAGCGCATAGTTATTTCCTGAATACAGCTTTTATTCCCCTCTTTTTTCTTCCTTCGATATATTATTTCTATTTTTATCACCACGCCAGAACAGGACATCTTCCTTTACAATTAACCAGCTTGTTTCTTGCTTTCACTTGAACAGCATGAATTCTGTCATCTTTCCCTCTTGTTTCATAATTTTTTCTTTGTAAATAACTTTCTTTGGTGGGGATGGGCAGAGTCTCACTCTGTTGCCCAGGCTGGAGTGCAGTGGCATGATCTCAGCTCACTGCAACCTCTGTCTCCCAGGTTCAAGCCTCAGCCTCTCAAGTAGCTGGGATTACAGATGTGCACCACCATTCCTGGCTAATTTTTGTATTTTTAGTATAGATGGGGTTTCACCATACTGGCCAACTGGTCTCAGACTTCTGGCCTCAAGTGATCTGCCCGCCTCGGCCTCCCAAAATGCTGAGATTACAGGTGTGAGCCACTGCACCTGGCCCCTTTTTAAATAACTCTTGGAAGCAATAAGTTATTTGGCAAATTGCATAAGAATATTAAGAGCCTGATTGTTTTGTGGTATATTCAAACAATGTTTTTAATTGTATACTACCTGTTTTGTCATAAATTTATTCAAAAACACTTCATTGACACCACCTGGGTGATAAGTACCCTGTACGTACTGTAGATATCAATAGCAGATACAGGCCCCAGCTCAGTACTTTGCACCTAGTAGCTGTTCAATTAGTCTGTGATGAATGGGAAGCCTCAGGCAGCCATGAATACCATCAGGAGGTTTTGGGGGAGAGGAAGAGATGAGGTTAGACCCCCACCTTTGGAAAGCCCTGGAGATAAAGCCATGACAGCTTTCCTCAAGGACATGGTGGTCTCTGCCAATAGACACTCAGACAGGGGCAGACAAAGTGGTAGATGGTAGGTCCTGGGGACCTTTCAAAGCTGTCCATGAGTGGGCAAAGCACTCCCACTGCCCTGCCTGGCTCTTTAGATGACTAAACACTTTTGGTTGAAAAGGCCACCAACCAGAAGAGGAGGAACATTTTGCTGGCTCCAATTAAACAAGGTGAAATTAGCCAAATGAGCTGGGGACACATCTTTAGTCTGTTTGTGCTGCTATAACAAAATACCTGAGACTAGGTGCTTTATAAATAATAGAAATTTATAGAAATAATAGACATTTATAAATAATAGAAATTCCAGTTCGGGAGGCTGGAAAGTCCAGGATTGAGGTGCCAGCAGGTTCAGAGTCTGATGAGGTTCCTGTCTTTGTGTCCACAATGGCACCTGGAAGGCTGTGTTCTCAAATGGTGGAAGGGATAGAAAGGCAAAAAAAAAGCCAAATTTGTGAGAAGCGCCTTTCCTAGGGCCTTAATCCCATTGACTAGGAAGGAGCTCCCATGACCGAATCACTTCTTAAAGACCCCACCTTTTAACACAATTGCATTGGAGATTACGTTTCAACATGAAGTTTTGAGGAGATACAAAATTCAAATCATAACAGGATGTTAGCACCATTTCATGATGATCAGAGGGTTCAGGGGTTAGCTCTGCAAAAAGGCCATCTGTATGATTTATTTTCTAGTTATTATTTTTATTTTTTCTTTATTCTAAAAACCAAAACCAAAACAAAACAACAACAACAAAAACGGGATACATGTGCAGAATGTGCATGTTTGTTACATAGGTATACATGTGCCATGGTGGTTTGCTGCACCTATTGACCTGTCCTCTAAGTTCCCTCCCCTCAACCCCCACTCCCCAAACAGGCCCTGCTGTGTGTTGTTCCCCTCTCTGTGTCCATGTGTTCTCAGTGTTCATCTCCCACTTATGAGTGAGAACATGTGGTGTTTGGTTTTCTCTTCCTGTGTTAGTTTGCTGAGGTTGATGGCTTCCAACTTCATACATGTTCCTGCAAAGGACATGATCTCATTCCTTTTTATGGCTGCATAGTATTCCATGGTGTGTATATATACCACTTTTTCTTTATCCATTCTATCATTGATGGGCATTTGGGTTGGTTCCATGTCTTTGCTATTGTAAACAGTGGTGCAATAAACATACATGTGCATGTCTTTATAATGGAATGATTTATATTCCTTTGGGTATATACCCCTTAATGGGATTGCTGGATCAAATGGTGTTTCTGGTTCTAGATCCTTGATGAATAGTCATACTGTCTTCCACAATGGTTGAACTAATTTACATTCCCATCAACAGTGTAAAAGCGTTCCTATTTCTCCACAGCCTTGCCAGCATCTATTGTTTCCTGACTTTTTAATAATTGCCATTCTGACTGGTGTGAGATGCTATCTCATTGTGGTTTTGATTTGCATTTCTGTGATGATAAGTGATGTTGAGCTTTTTTTCATGTTTGTTAGCCATGTAAATATCTTCTTTTGAGAAGTGTCTGTTCAGATGTTTTGTCCACTTTTTGATGGGCTTGTTTTTTTCTTATAAAGTTCCTTGTAAATTCTGGATATTAGACCTTTGTCGGATGGGTAGATTGCAAAAATGTTCTCACATTCTATAGGTTGCCTGTTCACTCTAATGATAGTTTCTTTTACTGTGCAGAAGTTCTTCAGTTTAATTAGATCCCATTTATCAATTCTGGCTTTTGTTGCAATTGCTTTTGGCATTTTTGTCATGAAGTCTTTGCCCACGCCTATGTCCTGAATGGTATTGCCTAGGTTTTCTTCTAGGGGTTTTGTGGTTTTGGGTTTTACATTTAAGTCTTTAATCCATCTTGAGTTAGTTTTTGTATGAGGTGTTAGGAAGAGATCCAGTTTCAATTTTCTGCATATGGCTAGGTTGTTTTCCCAGCACCATTTACTGAATATAAGATCCTTTCCCCATTGCTTGTTTTTGTCAGGTTTGTCGAAGATCAGATGGTTGTAGATGTGTGGTGTTATTTCTGAGGTCTCTGTTCTGCTCTATTGGTTTATATGTCTATTTTGGTATCAGTACCATGCTGTTTTGGTTACTGTAGTCTTGTAGTATAGTTTGAAGTCAGGTAGCATGATGCCTCCAGCTTTGTTCTTTTTGCTTAGGATTGTCTTGGCTATATGAGGTCTTCTTTGATTCCATATGAAATTTAAAGTAGTTTTTACTAATTCTGTGAAGGATGTCAATAGTAGTTTGGTGGGAACAGCATTGAATCTATAAATTACTTTTGGGCAGTATGGCCATTTTCACAATATTGATTTTTCCTATCCATAAAGATGGAATGTTTTTCCATTTATTTGTGTTCTCTCTTATTTCCTTGAGCAGTGGTTTGTAGTTCTCCTTGAAGAGGTCCTTCACATCCCTTGTTAGCTGTATTCCTAGGTATTTTATTCTCTTTGTAGAGATTGTGAATGGGAGTTGTGTCTATTATTGGTGTATAGGAATGCTTGTGATGTTTGCACATTGATTCTGTATCCTGAGACTTTGCTGAAGTTGCTTATAAGTTCCAAGAAGTTTTGTGGCTGAGATGTTGGAATTTTCTAAATATAAAATCATGTCATCTGCAAACAGAACATGACTTCCTCTCTTCCTATTCAAATACCTTTATTTCTTTCTCTTGCCTGATTGCCTTGGCCAAAACTTCCAATACTATGTTGAATAGGAGTGGTGAGAGAAGGCACCCTTGTCTTGTACCAGTTTTCAAAGGGAATGTTTCCATCTTTTGCCCATTTAATATGATACTGGTTGTGGGTTTGTCATAAATAGCTCTTATGATTTTGAGATATATTCCATCAATACCTAGTTCATTGGGAGTTTTTAACATGAAGGGATGTTGAATTTTTTCAAAGGCCTTTTCTGCATCTATTGAGATAATCATGTAGTTTTTGTCTTTGGTTCTGTTCATGTGATGGATTACATTTATTGATTTGTGTATGTTGAACCAGATTTGCATCCCAGGGTTGAAGGCGACTTGATTGTGGTGGATAAGTTTTTTGATGTGCTGCTGGATTCAGTTTGCCAGTATTTTATTGAGGATTTTCGCTTCAATGTTCATCAGGGATATTGACCTGAAGTTTTCTTGCTTTG
>NW_012108697.1:1871835-1874534 GCF_000951045.1 Mandrillus leucophaeus
GTGTCTCTATCTCCTTCAGTTATTCTCTGATCTTAGTTATTTCTTGTCTTCTGCTAGCTTTTGGATTAGTTTGCTCTTGCCTTTCTAGCTCTTTTAATTGTGATGTTAGGGTGTCTATTTGAGATATTTCTAACTTTCTAATGTGGGCATTTAGTGCTATAAATTTCCCCCTTAACACTGCTTTAACTGTGTCCCAGAGATTCTGGTATGTTGTCTCCTTGTTCTCATTGATTTCTGCCTTAATTTCATTATTTACCCAAGATTCATTCAGGAGCAGGTTGTTCAATTTCCATGAAATTGTGTGGTTTTGAGTGAGTTTCTTAATCCTGAGTCCTAATTTGATTGCACTATGGTCTGAAAGACTGTTACGATTTCAGTTCTTTTGCATTTGCTGAGGAGTGTTTTACTTCCAATTATGTGGTTGGTTTTAGAATAAGTGCCATATGGCCCTGAGAAGAATGTATATTCTGTTGATTTGGGGTAGAGAGTTCTGTGGATGTCTACTAGGTCCACTTGATCCAGAGCTGAGTTCAAGTCCTGAATATCCGGTGGTGTGGGTTCACAGGTGGGATCTTCTGATCTGTGGGTTGCACAGTTCCATGAGAAAAGCACAGTTTCCTGAGCTGGGTAGTACGCTCGCTCACTACCTTCCTTGGCTGGGAGGAGGAGGTTCCCCTTCCCTGTGTGGCTTTCAGGTGGGCTGCTGCACCATACTGCTCTTCCTTCCCTCTGTGGGTCACGCCAGCTTCTAGTCAATTTTGATGAGAGAACCTGGATACCTTGGTTGTCAGTGAAGGATTCACATGCTTATGATGTTTTTTCCCAACGGGAGCCTGCAAATGCTGCTGCTTCTAGTTGACGATCTTGACCCTGCCCCTTGGCCATAGATATGATCACACAACTTCTAATTATTTAGGATTCTTTGAAAAGAGATGTTGCTTAATCAGCCAGTAGAGTAATGAAAGCTGTTGACTTAGTGTTCAGAGACTATAATTTAGGTAGACCTGGTTCTGCCACTAACTTTGTGACATTGGGCAACTTAGTTCACTATCCTGTGTCTCAGTTTCCTCCACTAGAATGAGAAGTAATCGATCTTAGGTCCTGCCTGGAAGATTATATGAGTCTGTTAGCTTCGTTGCTATTTTTTTTTTCAAAGTATTGCATGGTTTGCCAGGGCTTGGACATGATCATATTTTTCAAGCTAATTATCACAATAGATGTATGCTATAATATTAAGATATGTCAGGTGAGAAAATATTTTGAGCCAATGTGTTTATTTTACTTATTATTTAATATGTATTTATCTAATGCTTTTTGATATATAAACAGCAGAACTGGCTGGGCGTGGTGGCTATGAGTTCGAGACTAGCCTGACCAACATGGCGAAACCCCATCTCTACTAAAAATACAAAAATTAGCTGGGCGTGGTGGTGTACGCCTGTAGTCCCAGCTACTCAGGAGGCTGAAGCAGGAAGATCACTTGAGTCGGGAGGCGGAGGTTGCAGTGAGCCGAGATCATGCCTTTGCTCTCCAGCCTGGGCAACAGAGCAAGACACTGTCTCAAAAATAAAAAGATAAAAAATAAAACAACAGAACTTCCTCCAGCTTGGGTTTGGGGCCTTGGAGGTACAACAGTGGAAGAATCAATCCCTCGTGGTGGTGTAAAGTATAAAATGGTTGTATTAACCATAAAATGAGGCAGTGAGTTGACAGCAACAGAACAGTCCAGTAGTAAGTGAGTGAAAGAGAGAGAGAGCACAGCACACTAGCTCTTCAGCACTCCCAGGGTGAGCGCGCAGGTGCGGAGCACATCCGTAAATACAGATTATTCATTCTGATGAACAATGTGTTGACGCAAATACTTGGCGAAACCTATATATCTTACATCAGTTGCCGAACAACGGCTTATAGTTCAGAACTGCAGTTTCCAGATTCGATTTCGTGGTGCAATACACGAACAGGCTTTAGCAGCCTGTGGAACGTCTTTGGTGATTCCCATTGGACAATAAACACACTGCAATATCTCCTGCTCCCCTGCACGTGGAATAAATTGATGGCCCAAGAGACATGAACAGAAAAGATACATTTGAAGCTTCGACATGGCTTTAGGGAGAATCGGAAGTTGAAACCTACAGAAGCTGAGTGACCCTGAGTAAGAACTGCTCATTTCCTACTCACAGGAGAGCCCCCTTTCATGCCATTCTCTGCCATGTACTCCAGATACCCTCTTTAGTCATAGGAGAGCCAGGTTCCCAGATGGAAAATGGGTTAATTCCCTATCTGGCAAGTCCATCCAGGGGTCTGACTCCTAGTGAGGGCACAGAGGACAGAGCTATTCCACCTTTCAAAAAAAAAAGTAGTTGTTAAAAGTTCTTTCTCTCCCAGGACAGCACCTCTGACTACAAGGAGGTGAGTAGAGACACTGGCGGGATTCAAACCCCACCATTCATTGTTCACCCATGTTTTGCAACTCCTTTCTTCCCTTTCCAACAGCTAAATGGTCAAAAGACAATGAGCACTCCTTCTTCCCACCCACCCATTTATCCTTCAAGGGGTCCATGGAGATACTTTGTCACCATTTCCTGGTTGGATGAAAGAGATGTTGCTAACCGTCTGCTCAGATGACAGCGTCAAGACTAACAGGGCAGCAGATTTGCTTCACTGACAAAGGAATGAAGGACCTTGCTTGTAAATAGTTT
>NW_012108697.1:1874984-1894164 GCF_000951045.1 Mandrillus leucophaeus
CTGCTCCCTTCCTAGGCTATGAGTTACTCTGGTGCTAATCCTGATAATCAGTTCCTGGAAGATACTAGTAGGGCTGCCTGAGAATCTTATGGCAGCCTCTTCCTTAGCTCCTGTGTGTGATGGCTTTGAACTTGTCTGAATTTAGTGGTACTCCACAGACTGCCATCTGTTTGCCTGTTCCTGTTATGGTGTATGGAGTGGAATGGGGAGAAATACTCCTTTGCTAGATCCAAGCAATGGTGCATTCCTGAATTTCTCCACTATTTTACATCATGCCTATTAGATTCATCTTGAAAAATAAGAAAGGTGATTTATTCCCAGCCAGTTCCAGGACTCTGGAGAGAGTGGTCTCTAGCCTTAAGTTCTGAGTCCTACCTTTAAGTTCTGCTAGCAGTAGAGACGTACCTGCTTCATCATCTTAGAGTCATGTGGCAGACTTCACTTCAGCCTCTGAAAAAAGGAGATTGGATAAGGAGAGGAGAAAATAACATTTGCCCAAATGAACCAAAAGAGGAGAAGGAGGCAGAAAGGAAGAAGAAAGGGAAGAAGAGGAAGAAGAGGGGGGATAAAGAAGACGAGGGAGAGAAGCCAAAAGAAAAGGAGGAAGAGGAAGAGGACAAGAAGAACAAGAAGGCAGAGCGTGAAATAAAGCCACTTGTTTGAAACAAAACATTTGCCTTCCTCTCTTCCCAAGGCATCTAAAACCACTTGTTGTAGAATATTCAGTTCACTCACAGAAAGACTTGCGTGGGTTTCTTTCTGAATTCAGACTGAAATTACCCTTGATGGCAGTTGGACTATTAGGTGAAAATACCTCAAACCACTCGTCTTCATTCTAGGGTTTCTCAGAGCATGGTCTGTGAGTCTTTCTCAGAATTAGCTAGGGCCCTAGCTTTAAAAAAAATAGACAAATTCCTGAACCTAAATCAGCATCTCTAGGAGTGGGGCCTGGAAATTTGTAATCTGCAGGACTTTTTTGCTTTTGTTTGAAAGAGATAAGGCCTCCAGATGATCCTTGATGCCAACAAAAATTTGAGAATCTGCTTTAATCCATAGGTCCCAGAACTCTGTTTTTCTCCCTATAAAAGATAAAATTTAGTTCTGCTTAATTCGGCAAGACTTTAAAAAAAAAAAAAAAAGAAAAGAAAAAGAAAAAAACACATAAAATTTAGCAGGTTTTTTTAGCACTTGAATCATCAGGCAAGAAATGTGGGTGTTGCTTAGCTCTAAGCCTCCTGAAATATTAAAGAAATATGTATGTGCAAATACCGAAAGAGGAAAAAGTTTCTGCATTGCTACGCCACAGACAGCCTAAAAGATACCAGCATAACGGGTCTCTAAAGAATAAGATTTGGAAGTCTCATCTGCTGGGAGCTTAAGAATATAAGCATGTATAAATAAAAAGATCATGTACCTGAAACAAAGTTTTAATAAGGAAATAGCTTTACTAGGAATATCATAGCACATTGTACGGTAGTGCATTTCTAGCACTAACTGCTTTCTGTCCTCACTGGAAGCACTCTTACCGTCTCATAGAGGGCAAGGAGTTCATTACCCACAGTTTGGATATTGTGGGGCCAGGAAATGCAGCCAACTTTTAATAGTATTATTTATTTATTTATTTATTTATGAGACAGAGTCTCGCCCTGTTGCCAGGCTGGAGTGCAGTGGTGCGATCTTGGCTCACTGCAACCTCTGGTTCCTGGGTTCAAGTGATCCTCCCACCTCAGTCTCCCGAGTAGCTGGGACTACAGGCACACGCCACCACACCCAGCTAATTTTTGTATTTTTAGTAGAGACGGGGTTTCACCATGTTGGCCAGGCTGGTCTCAATCTCTTGACCTCGTGATCCACCCGTCTCAGCCTCCCAAAGTGCTGGGATTGTAGGCGTAAGCCACTGCACCTGGCCTATTTATTTATTTTTGAGATGAAGTCTCGCTCTGCTATCCAGATCGGAGTGCAGTGGTGTGATCTCGGCTTACTGCAACCTTATCCTCCCAGGTCAAGCGATTCTTGTGCCTCAGTCTCCTGAGTAGCTGGGACTACAGGCGCCACCATGCCTGGCTAATTTTTGTGTTTTTAGTAGAGATGGAGTTTCACCATGTTGGCCAGGCTGGTCTTGAACTCCTGGCTTTAAGTGATCTGCCCGCCTCTGCCTCCCAAAGTGCTGGGATTACAGTCCTGAGCCACTGTGTCCCGCCACAGCCAACTTTTAAGAGTATTCATAGTATTATGAGGTGGAAAGACGTTGAGATTTAGTGCCTGGCCAGGTGGCTGGCTTAGCCTCATCATGGAACCCATGCTGCTGGGTTTTCTCTACTGTGGCTTAATGTGCAGGAGCTCCCAGAAGATGATCATAAATGACCCACCCAGGGGAGGGAAGGGAAGGAAGCATCAGGGGAGAGAACCATCCAGCTAACAATGTGGTGAAAGATAAAATATCACCAAACACACCTGAAAACCTGGCATCTGAGAATAACCCAAGGCAAAAAAGAAATAAACAAAAATATTCCTTTTTGTTTTTGTTTTTGTTTTTGGTATGGGCGGGGGATCTTGCTATGTTGCCCAGGCTGAAGTTCAGTGGTACGATGATGGCTCACTGCAGCCCCCAATTCATGGGCTCAAGCCGTCTTCCTGCTTCAGCCTCTTGAGTAGCTGGAACTACAGGCGTGCACCCACAAGCTCAGCTAATTTTTGTATTTTTTGTAGAGATGGGGGTCTTGCGATGTTGCCCAGGCTTGTCTCAAACTTCTGAGCGCAAGTGATCTTTCTGCTTCAGTTTCCCAAAGTGCTGGGATTACAGGCATGAGCTACAGTGCCCGGCCTATTTTACCCTTCTTAATGACCTATTAGACTTCATTTTTCATGGGTAGGAGTAGAAGACTCCTATTTATTTAAACTTAAACCAAACTACAATTTATCAAAAATAAGCTGTTTAAAATAAATAATTGAGATGAATGATTAAAAATGTAAAGAAGACAGTTCTCTGCTTTTTGTTGATAAAGTTTTATGTTGCTAAACTGTTTTCCATTGTTACTCAGTCCTAATAAGTTTTGGGAAATAGTGCTCACCTCTTGGCTCCACACATGTATTTTGTTTTGCATTTTGGTTTTTCTAAAGAGGCGGTAAACAAGAAAGATCTAGCTGGCAAAGGCAGAGGAAGAAAAAGCTGGAAAGGAAGAGGGAACAGCATGTACAAACAGCTTGCTGTGGGGAAAAAAGCTTGAAGCATTTGAGGTATGGGAAACCAGTATGGGTGGAGTGTGGGAGCTCTGTAGACAGTGACGGTGCTGGAAGCAATGTTATTTTACAGGACCTGGCTGACTATAGAAGGAAGTTGGGTTTTATGCTAAGGGTGAT
The DNA here is from genome assembly GCF_000951045.1 of Mandrillus leucophaeus. Classification (NCBI taxonomy): domain Eukaryota; kingdom Metazoa; phylum Chordata; class Mammalia; order Primates; family Cercopithecidae; genus Mandrillus; species Mandrillus leucophaeus. Next base: position 1,878,345 of record NW_012108697.1, read on the forward strand.
AGAGTGCTAACAGAGGAGTAACCTGATCCACATAGTCAAGATATAAACTTGTTTCTCAAAATTTGCAATAAAGAAAAATAGAATAAGGCCAGGCGCAGTGGCTCACGCCTGTAATCCCAGCACTTTGGGAGGCCGAGATGGGTGGATCACTTGAGCCCAGGAATTCAAGACCAGCCTGGCCAACATGGTGAAAACCTGTCTCTATAAAAATACAAAAATTAGCCAGGCGTGGTGGCACGTGCCTGTAATCCCAGCTACCTGGGAGGCTGAGACAGGAGAATTGCTTGAACCTGGGAGGCAGAGGTTGCAGTGAGCTTAGGTTGTGCCTCCGCACTCCAGCCTGGGTGACAGAGCAAGACCCTATCTCAAAATAAAATAAAATAAAAAGAATAAGAGAAAAATGTAATAGTCCCTATTGTGTTGTTGTCTTGATTTTTAGGGTTGGTTGACTCTTTGTTGCTACTAATTAATTGAGTAGACCTCGTATGATTTTGAAAAAAAAATGAATTCTTAAAGCAATGACCACATTTTGGGAATAACTGAAAAGGTAGCCAGCAACTAGCCCAGGACCCCAAGTCATAGGAGATGCTTGCTGACTGCTTATGGCTAATGCAGATCATACTTCCGTCTGGGAAGGAGACATTCAGATAATAAATGTCAGTCAGCAATGTCTGTAAAACATTATCAAAAGAAATGCATGAGGAGGAAAATATGACTCCAATGAATGGAAACAACGGAAAATGTTGTCATAAAATAGCTACAGAATTTCAGAGCGGGTAACTACATGTTTTTTTTTTTATACTCTGCCCAAAATTGTTGGTGCTCGGAATCCTAAAGAAAGCTAAGTAAAAATTTTCCAACGAGGCTAGCCTCTAAATCCATGCAGTGTAAAAATGACCTTTGATAGTAACACTGAGGGATGTGATGTCAATTTCAACACTGTACATTTCCAAAGGATTAGAGATGTTCCTCTGGCATTCCCCGTGTCCTCAAATAAGCCATTTGGATGCATCATTGACTCAAAAACTTATTTAAAACTTTCTTAAACTCATCTATGTTTTCAACCTGCAGCTCCCCATGGGATGAGGAATTTCTCGATTTTTTTTTTTTTTTTTTTTTTTAGGCATTCAGAAATTTGTTTATCCTGAATTCGTTTCTTTCAAATTATACTTTCAAAATATCACTACCGCTCTACCGTGTCTCCACCCAAACTTAGTGGCTCAGTGTCTTCTCTTTCTGGGGAACGTTGCAAGAAGAAGGGAGAGCCACCCCTTTTGTACCTTTTGAAGAGAAGTTGTTGAGGATGCGAGGAGGGGATGCACGAGGAGGGCAATGACCCAAGCACAAATCAAAAAGGAGCCACTGATTACTAACGGCTGGTTTAGACTCCCTAGAAGAAAGGAAATCAACATTTTATAAAAACCCTAAAGAAAAGCAGTTTAGCGTCATCAGTGACTTGGGACTCAAACAGCCTTTGTTGGAATTCTTGCCCCTTAGTAGAAGGTTATTTAACTTCTCTACACCTTAGTTCCTTCTCTAAAATGAGCTACTAGTCCTCGTTCTATGGAGTTAATTAGTCCTCACTCCATGGAGTGACTACATTGTAAGTGAGAAGATTCATGTATGCTAGGTGTTTAGCACAGAGCAGGTGCAATCAGCACCCTGGAATGTTTGCTCTGACTTTCCCCAGTCGTGCTCCCACTTTACAGAATGTCATGTCAAAGGCCCCTCCAAGCTTTCCTCCTGAGGGATCTTGACATGGCAGCCCTCACTCCCAATCCCTTCAGACCCTTCAGAGTCATTCTGACTCCTCTCCAATGAGTCTTGGAATGTGGCAATTGAAATTGTCTCAGAGATTCTAGGTTCACTGCAATTTGCAGAGAGTTTAGCTTGCATATCCCTTTCTGAGGATGCTTTACATTTTGTTGACGTTTGCTTTTAGTTCCAGTACTCTGAGCTCACAGGAAACTCCACAAGGAGAACTCACAAGGATTGCTGAATCCCATAATTATTTAAGTGTGATTTCCTTGTTCTCTTGCTTACCTTGAAATTTTCTGCTTCTATTCTGGCCGCTCTCAGAACTCAGTGAGCTCTTTTGCCATTTATTCTTAGTAGCTTGGCATTCTGCTTCTAGAAAACATATCGTGATGTACAAACTTGGAGATTTCAATTCTGAATTACTTATATAAATTTAAGACTAATTCTAGCACAAATGTCTGGGAGGTCATTAGTATTTGCAGTTTTTCTATTTAAAGAAAAATCATGCATCTATCCCCAGTCTTTGGCTGAGTTCTCAGTTCTTCAGGCCTGGATTCATTTTGTTTCAGGCACTAAATCCCTGTGCCTGAGCTAACCTGCATTTTAACTTTACGTGGTCACTCTATCCATATCTGAGACTTGGCTTTTTGCACGATTAGATTTTGGCTCCTGAGACCCACGATTGGGGATAAGAACAGCCTTCAGTTTAGACCCTCAGGAGCACACTCAGCTTAGCTGCTCCTCTAACCACCTTTTTGCTGGGCATTGTGCCAGCACATCCATGCTAGATCTTGCACTAGGGAGGCGTGAATTACAACCCCAATGTTGTTTTCCTGTCTTTACTACCTCACAGATTTCTTGTCATGAATCAAGCAACAGAGCTGAAATTGATATTTAACTTTGTAAACTTCCCGGTGCCGGAATGCCCCAAATGACTACACTAAACAAGAGCTACTTGCAAAGCTGTTCTTTTGTTTGTATGTTTTGTTAGCCTTTGAAAGATTAACCATGTGCGGATGTGAATCCAATAAGAGATATGTACTTCCTATGTACCGTGGAATGAGGAAGTAGCAAGGGAACTTCACTGATAGCAAGCTGGGTCTTTCTCATGATGAAAATAACAGTGTAGGCCACACGTGGTGGCTCATGCCTGTAATCCTAACGCTTTGGGAGGCCGAGGTGGAGAGATTGCTTGAACCCAGGAGTTTCAGACCAACTGGACAACATAGTAAAATCCCATTTCTAAAAAAAAAAAAAAAAAAAAAAAAATTAGCTGGGTGTGATGGCACGTGCCTGTAGTCCCAGCTCCTGGGGAAGCTAAGGCAGGAGGATCTCTTGAGCTGGGAAGATCAAGGCTGCAGTGAGCTGTGATCATACCACTCCATTCCAGCCTTCATGACAGAGTGAGACTATGAAAGACAGAGAGAAAGAGAGAAAGAGAGAGAGAAAGAGAGAGAGAGAGAGAAAGAAAACTAGCAGTGAAGCCATTCTGCATTTTAAAGGCCAAGATTGATTGAATTCTGTAGCATTCTTGGTAGTGTTTTGTTTTGTTCTGACTCCAAATTCCAACAGTACAATGAAAGCCAAGCCTTTTTTGGATTACAATAAATGACAGACATTAATCTCCCTCTTGCTCATCTACTGCTTTATTATTTACAAAGCCTTGCCCCAGTCATCTCACTTAGCCAAACCCAGACCAACCTGTGCAGCTGTCCTGATAGCCCTTACTCAGAGCTTTGGTAAACCAGTTTGTTCTTTTCTTTCCAGAACCAGGTTTGGACCAGTTAAGAAAGTTCCTAGAAGCAGGCTGGGGTAGGAGAATTCTCCCACTTTCCCCCTATATCCTTCTCTCTTCCAAAATACTCCTACTCTGCTTTTGTTTGTTCTACTCAGACTTGTAGCCTAGTGTCCTTCCATCACAAGGGGCCTGCAGAAAACCAGCAGGGGAAGAAGAAGGACTCCACACCCTTTACTCCTTTTCAGCAGCAGCCTTTGAAACCACCAGATCCTCTTCTAGCTTCTCAGTGCTCCCTACTGATTTATACAACAGATTTCGAAGTTAGAAGTCCTCAGTTCAAGTTCTCATTTTGCTACTAACTGAGTCAACTTGGGCAAGTCTTTCAACTTCCTGTGCTCCTTAAACCTCATTTTGTAGATGAGAACGTTTGATTGGATGGCCTCCCATACTCCGTCCAATCCCAGTGTGCCATGTATTATAGAAAGGCTTTGAGTGCCTGCTATGAATGAGACAGAGTCTTGGTACCTGCTCCTCAGTAACTAGAGTGCGGTTGGGGAGTGAAGGCGCCACACGCAAGAGTCCAGTGTTACCAGTATAAGGCTATGTGTCATGGAATGCCCAGGCCGCTGACAGCTGAGACTCACAATTTTGACTGGAGCACTTGAAAATAATGCTGAATGCAGTTCATAAACAAGTCTGTGAGCTCTTGGGAGGCCAAATATTCTTTTGCAATTTGTTAACATAGGGCCAGATGTTTGCAAATTGTAGATACTTACATAGATGAAATACAATACTCTAAGGGGATTTTATTGGAATGAAATGTCCAGTCACCACATTGTAAATTTAATTCCAACCAGAATCGTTATTAAGCCTTTGGGGCAGGCGGACATGGGGATATAAACATTTTAAAACTCGTCTGCTCTCCAGAAGCCAGCACTTGAAGATGCAGCAGTCTTCTTTCCAGTTGCTGAAAAGTTAATGTCCTATTTTAGTCACATTTAAGTAACTTTAATTGAACCATTAGCTCCTATTAGTTAGTTCTTGAAACACCAAAAAAAAAACCAAGGCTTGCGCAGGTATTTGGAACAATAGCTACGTTTTCGGTGAGTGTTCTTAGCCACACTTGATAATGCACCGGGGTTCCCATTAAATGACAGCCCTTAGTTTAGGCCTCTCCACATGGAAGACCCTCAAAAAAATTATTGTTAGGGGATTTCACTTGAAATTCCAGTATACCTGAAAGCCAACTTGAATTAAAGAAAATAGACCAGGCGCGGTGGCTCACGCCTGTAATCCCAGCACTTTGGGAGACCAAGGCGGGTGGATCATGAGGTCAGGAGTTCAAGACCAGCCTGGCCAAGATAGTGAAACGCTGTCTCTACTAAAAATATGAAAATTAGCCAGGCATGGTGGCGGGTGCCTGTAATCCCAGCTACTTGGGAGGCTGAGGCAGAGAATTGCTCAAACACAGGAGGTGGAGGTTGCAGTGAGCCAAGATCGTGCCACTGCATTCCAGCCTGGGCAACAGAGCAAGACTCCAAAAAAAAAAAAAAGAAAATAATTAACACTGGTGCACTTGAACATTATAAAAGTCATTTGCATTTCCATTATTTTCTCATCTAAACCCCATTTTACAAAGGAAAAAACTGAGATTTATGGAGATTAGCCTGCTCAAGATCACATTTTCATGGCACCAAGAGTCCTCTACCTTTAACTTAAAATTCCATGATTCTTTCCGTAGTGCTGATGATTTCAAACACAGATAAATGCAGACATAAACATAGATAGAGATGTTGATTAAGGGGTACAAAGCTTCAGTTAGGAGGAATAAGTTCTGGAAATCCATTATACTGCATGGTGACTATAATTAATAATAATATAGCGATAGTATACTTGGAAACTGCTACGAGAATAGACTTTAAATGTTCCCATCACAAAAATGCTAGGTATGTGAGGTGATGGATACGTCAATTAGTTTGATTTAATAATTCTATAATGCATATGTATATCAAAATTACCATATATATCTACATAAACATCACCATATATATAATATATAATATCACCATATCTATATTTATCTACATAAATATCTATATTTTATGCATACTATAAGAATAGATAAATAGATAGATGGATGTATTTCTTCTAAAAACTTTTCATTCTTTGGAGGTAAAGAAGTCCTCGAGAGGGCAGTGGCTCACGCCTGTAATCCCAGTACTTTGGGAGACTGAGATGGGTGGATCACCTGAGGTCAGGAGTTCGAGACCAGCCTGGCCAACATGGTGAAACCCTGTCTCTACTAAAAATACAAAAATTAGCCATGTGTGGTGGCAGGTGCCTGTAATCCCAGCTGCTTGGGAGGCTGAGACAGGAGAGTCGCTTGAACCCAGGAGGCAGAGGTTACAGTGAGCTGAGATTGTGCCACTGCACTCCAGCCTGGGTGACAAGAGCGAAATTCTCTCTCAAAACAAAACAAAAAAACAAACAAAAAAAACCTCGAGAGAGAGAAGAAATCCTTTATTCAGTGACATTTTTCCTCCCTATACTTTTCCAGGCTTTCACATACCTTGCCTTGGTTGCAGGTATTGAACTTCCCAAATATCAGACCCAAGTATGAATTTCAGGGAAAGCCAGAAAACGCCACACCTATCCTTGAGAATAATTTTAAGAAATTCTTCAGTCCTTAAAGATTCCTTTTGGTGTCCGGTGTGCTTCTTAATGAGGACTGGCGTCTGGCCTGTGTTTTTAATTTCCCTCTACTGCCATCTGCTGGTAGTACATCTGCAGTGGCATCTTCCAGGACATAAGCCACAAGATCATCGGCGATCCTGGGGTCAGACTCTCTACAAGACTTAAGCAATTCTCAATCCCAGCTGCATATTAGAATCATATGGGACATTTTCAAAAGTATTGATGCCCAAGTCCCACCCCTAGAGATTCAATTCATTTAATTTGGAAACGATCACCAGTATTTTCTGAAAAGCTTAACAGGGAGTTAATAGGTAATGTGTAGCCAGTGTTGAGACCTACCGGCCTAAACAATCAAGTCTAACTAGTACAGATAATGGGAAGATTAATGTAACCAACGAAAATCTGCATTCAATTTTGTCATATCTACAGCAGTTCTCCAATTCATTTTATACTGTTAATACAACTCATTTCAACTCTATGTGCTTTTTATGGATTAAAAAATTGAAATCAATTATTTTATTTGCAGTCTTTCAGGATTTTCCTCATGATTAAATAGGAATACAGCCTAAAGTAAATCAGCTTTATTATTTTTTCCATATTTCATATTATAAGCTATGATATAAACAAATACTAAAAATAAAATGAGTTCTGAAAAAGGTATAATTCAGAAAGAAATAGCTTTTTTTTTTTTTTTTTGAGACAGAATGTCACTCTGTCGCCCAGGCTGGAGTGCAGTGGCGCGATCTCAGCTCACTGCAAGCTCCGCCTCCTGGGTTCCCGCTATTCTCCTGCCTCAGCCTCTCGAGTAGCTGGGACTACAGGCGCCCGCCGCCACACTCGGCTAATTTTTTTGTATTTTTAGTAGAGACGGAGTTTCACCGTGTTAGCCAGGATGGTCTCGAACTCCTAACCTCGTGATCCACCCGCCTCGGCCTCCCAAAGTGCTGGGATTACGGACGTGAGCCACTGCGCCCAGCCAGCCTTGTATTTTATATTAATGTTCCTATAAATGTTGCATCCCTTTTCCACAAGAGTTTGATGTTAGACTAAGAAATCAGAAGCTTGATTACTTTGTAAGCAGGTAGATTGAAAAGGCAATTTATTTGAGATTGAATTTCTGTCTAATCATAAGGAAAACTGCAAATTTGCAGAAAATAATGTAAGCTTTATACACACACAATGCAATATGTACAGATCCTATGTATTTTTACATATTTCAAATGAGTGGAAAGAAGAGTTTGATTTTCTTGGGAGTGATTTTAACAAATGATCCAAAGAATATCTAATAAAATAAGCAAGCATCAATCCTGTTTTCCCAGGAGATATTCTGTAGGTCTGAGGGTCAGGAAGCATCCCCAGACCCCAGCTAACCCCAATCTCAAGCAGCCCAAATAGAAATGTGGTGTGCTTATTCTAATAGATTCTCATAATTGTTGGAATGCTTTCCATATTGTCAGCAGAGAACGTCAGGTTTTTTTTAATCATCGCCTGTACCTCTGACTTGCTGAGCCACCTGGAATTAGAAACACTGAAGCGGTGGCATTTTCTCCTTAACTACGTGAGCTTTCTGGAAAGACAGATCCAAAATCAAAACCGACTAACCAACCAAACGACAACAACAAAAACCCCACTTAGTACCTTTTGGCTTTTAGACTTTGAGCTTTAAAACTTTTAGGAACCACACAAAATTCACCGTCTTGTTAAGGAGTGACTTTTCAGTCTGATGAGAGAGACTTGTCACTCTTAGTCCCAATGGCAACTTTTTGGGTAATAACAGAATGGAACATAAGCAATTCTTGAACAAGATGGATCTGAAATTTTCACTGAACTTAAAAGATTTCCAATAAATACTAACCTTACAACAATTAAGGCAAGGTGAAAGAAAGGCAGAGTAAATTCAGTTGTTTTCAGTCTTTTTGCTTGATTTCAATTTGGTTTAAGTTCTAAAAATATTGTATAATTATTTCCATGGCTGAAGAAATGAGTTACAACACTAGAGAGATGTGATCTTGAAATAATTTGAAAACAACCCACTAGCCCTTATTTTATCTAGAAGATTAAACAATTGTCCCGGTGAATTTCTCAATATTAAAATGAGAGGTTTAGAATAATGGCTATATCTTTGGTGAGTATTCTTAGCCATACTTGATTAGATCAAGATTATTATTCTGATTATTCACAACAGATCTAGGGGGACAATGTGATTTTTAAAATTTCTGTTAAAATTATTTTGTACATGGAAGGAAACCATTTCAGCACCCTTTGATACTGAAATGTAAACAGCTACTTTCAAATTCCTGAGATTAGTGTCGATCTCAACCAAAATGTTATCACTAAAATGAATTGTCATACCTATTTAAACTATTTAAAGCTAAACAGGATTACTCACGGAAATCCAATTTACTGGATTTAAACATCACCAAATTGTTTGGAAGGGAAGTTTCATTATTTGGAGGGCAGACACGTTTAAAATCAAGGTGAGACATAGAGAACTTACAACATATTCAAGGTTGTACAGTGAGTAACTGGGGAGGGCGGGACTAAATTCAGATGTTTTGATGGTCACCAACATCCCATTGCCTCAGGAACCCTGCTGTTGAACTCATGCGTGACAATACTCTCATTTTAGTTCTCTTGATAAATGCAAACCTCTGCAGATTTTAGACCAATTTCTTGCCTTTTTCAAACTGTGCACTCTATTATTTGAATGTTAAATTCCAGAGCTCTTTGTTCCAAACGATGTCACTAGGAAATGTCTGATCCATTCCAACCGCCTTGCAGAAATGCAGCAAAATTATGAAGCAAAAAAATATTTGGAGCCTTTACAAGGGTACTCATGTGGGACTGCTATTTCTCAGGACAAAGACAAGTTCTTCAAAAGATTACATTTGTCAGACAAGAAAGGAGAAAGGCAAGATTATGCTGGCAACAGAAACCCAATCTATCAAGGCTCAAGATTTTAGGAATAATAACACATTCACAAAAGGGTTTTGATGTTATCAGTGTGTTAAATCTATTGAAAATTTTTAGATGATTACTTTAAAATATGTGTATTTAGTCCATAGCATAATTATACCTAATTTTAGCATAAGTACACTATTTTCCTTCCTTCCCTCCCTTCCTTCCTTCCTTCCTCCCTCCCTCCCTCCCTCCCTTTTCTTCCTTTTCTTCCTTTCTTCTTTTTTGAGACAAGGTTTCCCTCCCATTGCTCAGGCTGGAGTGCAATGGCACAATCTTGGCTTATTGCAACCTCCACCTCCTGGGCTCAAGCAAGTCTCCTGCCTCAGCCTCCAGAGTAGCTAGGACTATAGGTGCATGCCACCGCTTCTGGTTAATTTTTGTATTTTTCATAGAGATTATGTTTTGCCATGTTGGCCAGGCTGGTCTTGAATTCCTGAGCTCAAGTGATCCACCTGCCTCGGCCTCCCAAAGTGCTGGGATTATAGGCGTGAGCCACTGCACGCGGCCTCACTATTAATTTTCAATTCAGATGTCAGTCATTAAAAAGTCCCTAAAAATTGGCAGGAAATATATAGCCTCTAACAACTTTGTGTGGAAAACAGATCTATTATTATAATTTTTATGCTGGAATTGAGGATTTTACCAAAATGTAAGCTCCATGAGTCCATGAGATCAGCAATTTTTTTACTTCTTTGGTCTGTTTTGTTATTGTTGTTGTTTGTTTGTTTGTTTGTTTTTTAGATGAAGGCTTGCTCTGTTGCCAGGCCGGAGTGCAGTGGCATGACCTCAGCTCACTGCAGCCTCTGCTTCCTGGGTTCAAGCGATTTTCCTGCCTCAGCCTCCTGAGTAGCTGGTACTACAGGCGCCCGCCACCACACCTGGCTAATTTTTGTATTTTTAGTAGAGACGGGGTTTCACCATTGTTGGCCAGGATGGTCGCGATCTCTTACAGTTCTGGTGCCTTGATTCGTATTTGGAATGTAATTAGTCCTACAGATATTTGTTGAGTAAACGACTTTTCTTAAAGAGATACAAATTGGCTAGCAAGTAGACAAAACTAAAAATGTGGACAACTTACAAAGGTAAAGAGCACTTAGTACTAGAGCTTATTCGTATTTTCAGGTGTCATCAATTTGAGATTAAGGAAGGGAATTTGATTTTGACATTGATTTTGTTTTTACCAAATCTTCAACCCATGTATTTGCAGCCATGTGCTCACCTTGACAGTTTGCAATACCGGAGATGGCAATAGAAAGAGGAGTTAAATTTAATGTGTCTTTATGTCTTCAGGGTGTCTTGTGCATAGTGGGTATTCAATGCATAGTTATAGAGTTGTGTTGGAATAGGCAACTTAAGTTTTAAGCATAGCTTTCTATTTTTCTTGGCAAATTTTATTCTGGGAAAGGAACGACATAAGGTCTGAACACATAGACATATTGTTATTCAGTCCTGCCACAATGATTAAGTTTGGTTTTATTTCCAGACCTGAAATGAAAATCAGTTAACATATGGGAAATACTGCACAATTCCTCTCCACCTGCCTGTCCTTTTCTAAGGAAGTGCTAGCTGCATACTTTCCCATGTGGTTTTACGTGGATTTATGTTGTATTAAGATACTGTGGCTACTAAGCATTTCGACATGAGGCCCCTTTGAGAGTTAGGTAAGTTGACACTTACTGGCTAAGTTTGCCCTGTGCTGCCCCCACCTAAGCAGGGCTCATGTGACAGAGCTGGGGAGACCTCACGGCTGAATTTTCATAGGATGACACCAGGGGCCGTTGGGCACTCAAGAAGTGGGTGCAGTGAATGCACTTTCCACCTCCTCACCACACCTTCCCCTGTCCTATCGGTCCACATTCTTTAGTCACTGCAGTGTTTTTGAATGCTAACTTTCCAGTCTTCGTGTCTAGAGTAATGGGATCCAGAATTTTCCCATCTGAAAAGACATCTGTTTTTCCTAAATACTCATTTAGTCTTTAATAATTGGAATCCCAAGAAAATCAACAGAGTGTTTAACACTAGCAGCTTCACCTGATGCCTGAGTCTTTAAGTGATTCTCTCCTATCATGCGCTTGAGACACAAACTCCCACTAACTGCTGGGGACCCTAACTTTGAAGGCACAACATTGATACTGAGAAGCTGGGTGATAAGTAGACTGACTGCCATTATAGATGAACAGAAGCAGGTGTGGATGCTTCAAGCCGTGGTAGTGATCAAAAAAGTAGTTCTTTCTCAACCTAAAAGACAATAACCAATGTTGACTTACTTTGAAGCCAGATCACTTCCAGAACCCTGAAGTCACACAGTCACAGGATTTGATTGGTTTATTTTGTGAAGGTCAATGAGGGAAGTGACTTTTTCAGATCATGTCATTTCTATATTAGAGGTCTAGCTTTAAATTCTTGAACTGCTTGGAGCACAAGGACTGACAATATGATAGAACCCAAGCTTCTAGCCTAGACATTCTCTAATACAATATCATGCAGAAAGAGTTGTATTTGTTTAAGGGCTCAAAGAAATGAACAAAGGATTAAAAATCCCTAGAGAAAGACAGAAAGAGACAAATATCAATAGGCACACAAGAGAATGAGTCTAAGATTATAACAATAATCAAATTTGGAACTCTTTTTTAAGCATAATGGGATTAAAAGAAATTTTGACTGTAAAACAAAGACCTCAAAGAACTATCTTCCTCTGAAGAATTTTGGAAATGTGTCTCTGGAAAGTACGTCATGTGGCTGCCATCTGTCAGATGAAATTAAGGAAATAAATCTGCTTATTCGTTGACCAGCCAGCCTGTCATTGTTATTCCCTCAACATGAAATAATAGACAAGTTATTAAGTTTAAAGGTTTTTTTGATATTAATTTTAAAAAGGAGAAGAAAGGTAATTTTCAAAAGGGAAGCAAAGTAGTTCCTGGAAACCACCTTGATTTTGTGTTGACATCAAGATATAACAAACAAAACATGACGTCTATTGACATTGGCAAAAATAAAATGCTTCAGTGATCCCCAGAAAAGGTCAAGACAAATGAGTGGGAATTGTTATTCCATCAAAGGGTTGGACAAGTTTTAGGAATCTGGGTGAGATGTTGCATCAGTTAACATTTTGTGGGGAAAATTAGTTCACATCAATTGATAGTCCCAGTGACTAGAGAAACCATCTGAATTTCCATATTCCTCTCCACAACCTCTCTCAAGCATGTACTGTCTTTCCTAGTTAGATCTTAGTTCTACAACTTAATAACTGTATGATCTCTCTGATCTTTAGTTTCCCCATCAGTAAAATGGGAATAATCCAACACCTAACTTTATAAAAATTATTAGGAGGATGAAGTGAAACAACGCTTATAGAGGGCTTGGCTCACTTCCTGCTGTAATCACTCAACAGATGGTAGTTTTCACTATCGTTATGTGCAGTGTCTCTTCACTATTATGTTCATTTGAAGATATTTTTGTCCCTATGCTCAATCTACTTGTCTTTCCAAATGTCATTCATGCTTTAAGTCCCAATTTAAGCCCTACCTTTTCCAAGGAGACTTGTCTGAGTACAATAGGTTGTATGCATGTTCTCTTTCTCTGAATTCTTGCATCACTTATGGTTTATATGGTGGGTTCAGGCACTTAAATACGTTCTCTCTTCTGTTTCACAATACTTAGTTCATGCTAATTATTCATATTTCCTTGAATGGATTCAGAATGATAGGCCTTAGGGTTTCATGGGTTTCTTAAAAGATTACATTATCATAATTTGTCAAAAAAATTTCCCATTTTACCGATGCAGTAATTGTGACCCAGAAAGGTGAAGTGAATTTTCCAGGCTAAAGGTCAAACTCAGTGGCACATCAGTAGGACTCTAAAGACTGCCTTATACAGTGGTGCGTGGGTCTTGGAGGGAGGCCAACCTGAGTGAGAATCCATCATCTCAACACAGTTATTTAACCTCTCTGACCTGAAAAATGACGTTGACAGTATTTACCTTGCAGAGTTGTTGAGGAGATTAAATGGAATAATGTCCATAAAGTCCCAGTAAGGCACCTCACATTGTTGAGTAGATGTTCAAAAAATCAGATCCCTTTCATTTATTTTGTTTGTTTTCAGACAGAGTCTTGCTCTGTCACCCAGGCTGGAGTACAATGGCATAATCTCGGCTCACTGCAACCTTCAAGTGATTCTCCTGCCTCAGCCTCCTGAGTAGCTGGAACTATAGGCGTGTACCACCAGCCTGGCTAATTTCTGTATTTTTAGTAGAGACAGGGTTTCACCATGTTGGCCAGGCTGGTCTCAAACTCTTGGCCTCAAGTGACCCACCCACCCTGAAGTGCTGGGATTACAGATGTGAGCCACCGCGACTGGCCCATTTCTTTCTGCATCTTTAAAGAAGATACCTTTTGTAGCATCTATATTCCAAACCTATATTAAGCAGCACTGAATAAATTCTTGGTTTAATGACTCAAGGGCAAAGTGGAGGGCTTTTGCTAGTGATAAATGTTAGAACTCTATTATCCCTAGAGTCTGAACTAAACAGCGCTAAGAACTCATCTACGTAACCAAAAGCAACAAGAGACTTGGGGTACCTGTGGGCATTGCAGCTGTACTTTGTGGAAGGCTTTGCATTGTGAGATGGTTACCTCATATTTAACTTCAATTTGATATGCAATTGTTATTATTTTAAGCACTCTTTAAGACTCTTTTGTGGTTTTAAAATTTTTTTATTTTTAAAGACTCTTAAATATAAACATGACCAAGGTATGGTTTTGTCCTCAAAGAATCCACGCATTTATGTGGAATAACAGATATATTTACAAATAACCTCAATAGATTTACATGCTGCAGAGGTAATGGATACAAAGTGATGTGGAAATACAGATAGGACAATCAATTAGGCCCAAGAAGGAGAAGCAACGAGAGCTGTTGAGAAGCATGACATTTGAGCTAGACGCTGTGGGTTGAATGTTTACCAAATAAATACAGACTTTATTAAAATCGTTCAGGGCACTGCAAGATGCTTCAAGCTTCTTTTCTCTTCAATTCCTAGATCACAGAGAGTTAATAATGTAATCCTGATATTGTTTTAACGATCTGGGTAATCTACACTCTCAAAAGCCAGCGAATTGGGAAGGAGGGATAGCAGGGGAAAGGAGGGTTGCAGAGATGAAAATGCTTTGATGATCACAAATAGCGTGCTAATGCCTAACAGCCACCATGAGACCATGTGAAGGGAAGCATCCTTCCTAAATTGATGGTAACACTAGTATCAAGTCTATTTATATAGCTCAATAAATAAAGACTGCATTAAACATGTTCACAGCACTGCCTAATAAATCCACAACCCAGCTCAAGTTTGGCTTATGTAAGCTGGGAGGAATCTTGGCAGAGCCCTTTGCAGTTTCACTCACTTCAAAAGTGTGAGATATTAATTAAGGAAAAGGTGGATTACAGCATCTAGGCTGATTTGTGCTGGCAGCATCTTGCTAGCAATCTGTAATCGCTCAAGACTAATTTCTTCCTAAACATCCCTCTTCTTGAGTTTAAGCCCACGCCTCCTCCGCTTAGCTCTCAGTTAGAGCTTCTCATCTCCTAGGTAGGCCTTATGATTTGGTCATTATTTAGACTTTTGAAGACCTTTTCTCCTACAGTGTTAAATTTTATGTGATTTTGGCTGGCAAGATAATGGGATTGCAAGACCGCCTATGAGAAATCAAGGTTGGATTAGCATATAAGGCAAACACACATACACACACACGCACCAAGAAACCCCAAAACAAAACATTTGATCAAGGGGTTACCTTTCTTTGGAGCACAGCAAAGTCCTGCCAGTCCCAAATATGTAAAAATAGCAATTACGTTTTCTTAGCAACTTCCAAAAGAAGGCTTTAGGGGAGGAAGTGTAATTTCTAGCTACTTTAGCCACTGTCAGTAGCTACTTAGCTATTGATAAGCTGAGAAATATGCCATTTGTCTTGGGTGCTTTATTCGTATCTTTCCACTTTCTCTGAAGTCTAGCTCTGCACATCCTGCCCTTCTAGGCACTAAGTGCCCTCTTGTCCTTTCTTGCCATCTTTTTGTTCTGTTAAGACGCATATAGTCATTTACACTTTAGTATAAGTGGATCTTCAAGTGGAACCCCTGATTGTTGGGGTAATTTTATTTTAAAATTTGA
Source organism: Mandrillus leucophaeus (assembly GCF_000951045.1). NCBI lineage: Eukaryota > Metazoa > Chordata > Mammalia > Primates > Cercopithecidae > Mandrillus > Mandrillus leucophaeus. Next base: position 1,893,659 of record NW_012108697.1, read on the forward strand.
TAATTATAGTAATTATTACCTATAAAGGAGTTAAAGACTCTCATTAAGCAGGTAGTCAATTGTTTCTTCTGCGGGGAAACTCTTAGGAGATTCACATGAAGTAATGTTTTAGAAAAGCCTGCTTAATCGGTCCACGGGAAAGTGACTCCTGCCTTTTTTCTGCATGAACTATAAATGAAGCCCATTTCCAACACTGAAGGATGCCTTAATATAAAACTTCCCTACCCCGGTTTAGAGTCTAAGAGGGAAATTTTCTTCTGTATTTTTTATATATACCATATACATTTACATACCATAACATTCACCTTCTTAAAGAGTATAATTCAGTGATTTTTAGTATATTCACATAGTTGTACAATCAACCTCACTATCCAATTTCAGATTTTTTTTTTTTTTTTTTTTTTGAGATGGAGTCTAGCTCTGTAGCCCAGACTGGAATGTAGTGGTGCAATCTCAGCTCGCTGCAACCTCCGCCTCCCAGGTTCAAGCGATTCTCCTGCCTCAAC
>NW_012108697.1:1895025-1900721 GCF_000951045.1 Mandrillus leucophaeus
AAATAATATTCCATATTATTTATTCCATGAATACATCACATTTTGTTTATCTATTCCTCAATGAATGGGCATTTTCACTTTTTGGCTATTATGAATAACAGTACTATGAGCATTCATACACATGTTTATGTGTGGACATATATTTTCATTCTACAAGGGAACTTTTTACCCCTAAACAATTTTCACACCTTAATTAGGCTATCACCTCCCTGAGGGAACATATTTTATTCCTGTTAATATCACCAGTGCCTGACAGGCCCCTGAACCCAGAAGATGCTGGAAAAGTGCTGACAGTGACAGCCGACAGAGATTAAGGAGTTCTACAGGACCCTCAAGAACTTCTGTGGCCCTCCAGTTATATTCTGGGGGCTGTGCACTGGGGATTTGGCCTGTTCTAGAATATTAAGTGAATCGTATTCATTCTTCAAGACATGAAATCCCTCCCACTACATTTCTCCACCCCAAATAAATCTCTCCCTTGAAGCTTTTTCCAAACCAACTAGATAGGATTAGTCTTTAAGACTTTTGTGTTTGTAACATTGAGTTGTGTCTTTAACAAAGGATTTAGGATACTCATATTTGCCTTGTAGGTATCTATGTATATGTCTTTACTCCACCTCACTTGATGACAAGGTCTACAAAGCCAAAGATTCTTTATTACTCACCTCCTATCCAGAGGACTAGCTCTAATGCCTTTGTCGCTAGAAGTATGCATTCGTTTCGTATTAACTTGACTATAATATAGAGTCAGATGGCCAGCTCAAAGAAGAGGTATGAAACACGTTTACTAGTCATAACAGAAGCCACTGCAGAATTCCCCTGGCTCCCGGAACCACAAAAGGAACCACTTTTGTGGTTCTTCTGGGCAATAGGCCCGGAAGATGAATGCGTGTTACTGAAATGAGAGATGTATGAAAACGCCGAGTCATTCTGTGAGTCATTCCAACATGTTCCTTGTTGTTACTTTTGGAAAGTGAGCTCCATGTCTGATCATGTCTGCACCGCCATCCCTTGTTGGATTATTCTCTTCCAGAGCTCAGTTTCAACTCCTCTTTCACGACGGCTGTGGTCTCCAAAGCCAGTCTTTCTGGTCTGAATTCTGGCTCTGTCTGGTACTAGTCATAGCCTTGAACAAGTGATGTATCTTCTCTGTCCTTTGTCTCCCCATCCAAAACCCAGGGACAGTGAGAGTCCTGGTCTTGCAGGGCTGTTTTTTGTTTTGTGTTGTTTTTGTTTTTGTTTTTTTTGAGACACGGTCTCGCTCTGTTGCCCAGGCTGGAGCATAATGGCGCTATCTAGGCTCACCGCAACCTCTGCCTCCTGAGTTCAAGTTCAAGCAATTCTCCTTCTTCAGCTTCCTGAGCAGCTGGCATTACAGACGCCTGCCATGACGCCCGGCTAATTTTTGTATTTTTGTAGAGACGAGGTTTCTCCATATTGGCCAGGCTGGTCTTGAACTCCTGACCTCAAGTGATCCACCCGCCTCGGCTTTCCAAAATGCTGGGATTACAGGCATGACCCACTGCACCCAGCACACAGGGCTGTTGTAGGAGTCAGTAGAGTGTTTGAATATTGCCTGGCAGATAGAAGGCACTCACCGCACGTTAGTCATGGTTGACTTTCCGTTCCATCTCGATCTCCTTCCTTTCTGAACTCTGCTCTCACCATGCAGTTTGATAGTTCATTGTCCTCTGATTTTTCTTGGAGAGTAATTTTACTCTGCCTCTAATTATTTTTCTGGTGGTCTCACCTATCCAGAACATACTTGAGAGCCAAGAGGCAAGCAAATGGCAATACCTTCACCGCCACCACCGCCACTAGCACCAAGGCAACTGAGAACTCCAAATCAGTGTCACAGAACCCCTGGATTAAGAACCAACATCTTTACTCATAAAACCTCTTGGACCCATACTCAAAGCCTATTGACTCCTGGTGCGTACGGTTAGAACAAGCTGCATCCTCTGCTTTTGCAACCCACAGCATAAACAAAGCTGTCTAGGATCAATTGGCATAGGGAAAAATGGTCCCCCGCAGCTCAGTACTCCGGAGGAAATATTTAGAGTGGTAGATACTTAGAATGCCCATAACCATGTCCCTGAGTGGGAGGAGTTTAAGAATGCAGGGAAGTGTTAAGAAATTTTAGAAAGATTATGATTCATGTAAGCTAAAAATTAAACTTACAGAATAGTGCCATATCAAATGATATCAGGTAAACAAAAGATAATGGTATGCTCAATTTTTCTCTTCCTCACCATGTAGTAAGCTCTTTTTAAGAGACTTTTAGATCTTCTATTTCTTTTATGTCCCCGTAACAGCACCAAGCCTATTAACTACTGCATAGGAACCTTAGAAATCTCTTAATTGTGGAAAAAAGAGCTTACATTAAAAAGGCCCGGCATGGTGGTTCATGCCTGTAATCCCAACACTTTGAGAGGCTGAGGCAGGCAAATCACTTGAGCTCAGGAGATCGAGACCAGCCTGCAATGTAATGAGACTTCATCCCTACAGAAAACAACCACACAAAATTGGCCAGGTGCAGTGGTGTGTGCCTATAGTTCCAGCTACTCAGGAGGTTGAGGTGGGAGGATCGCTCAAGCCTGGGAAGTCAAGGTTGCAGTGAGCCAAGATCCTGCCATTGCACTCCAGCCTGGGTGAGAGGAACAAGACGCTATCTCAAAAAAAAAAAAAAAAAAGCCCATAACTTGGCTTTCAATTAATTGCATCTGACCCCAGACCAAAATAAATAAATAAATAAATAAAAGTTATTAGCCTCACAATGGAATGACTCTGATAACATTTTTTGTGGGGAGCGGGGGCGGGGGGTGCTGGGGTCAGATGCAGTTAATAAATACTCATTTATGAACAAGGTTTGTGAATTAGTATTTAACACAACATTCCTTCTTTTAACATATACTTATTGAGTACTTGTTATGCGCCATGCCCTGTATTTATATGCTAGGAATATGGTGGTGAATAAGAAAGATGTGAATTGTTCTCCTCTTGGGGCTTAATACCCTGGATCAGTGCTGGCCTCTGGAAGTTTCTGTGATTAAAATATTTCACATCTGTGCCATCTAACACAGTACCAAATTGCCACATAGGGTTATTGAATGCTTCAAATGTGGCTGGTGCAACTGAGAAACTGAATTTTAAATTTTATGTAATTTGCATTAGTTACAGTTAAATGGTCACATGAAGCTAGTGGCTGTCGTATGAGGCAGCACAGCTCCAGAACCCAGTGCTGTGACTGCAAGGGTGCCCCTTAAACCTCCCTTCATTTTCTAGAACCACCTAACCAGAGTTGATATGGAGAATGACCCGTAAGTCCTACCCAGATTCTTGATCATTAGACAAAGATTTCATTAACTCAGGCATTTTAAGGAGCTTTTTCTGTAAAACACATATCTTGCATATCCACAAAGTTCAACTTCACTGAAGAACTGAGTTAATCCAGCTAAATCTGAACACCCTCTCCCTTTGGGCCTGTTTATGATACTTTAAATTCCTCTTATCTCAAGGGAAAGTCACTTGGCACAAGCTCTAGAGAGAAATGGGATGGAGGTGGGGGGATCATGGTGCACCGTCATCTTAGCATATCAAAGAATTATTGTGATTCTCCACCTGTCCTCTCCACTCCCTGCTGATACACACACACACACACACACACACACACACTCTTAGGTACATATATTGAACGTACAGTGGCTCATTCTCTAGGTAGAGAAGAATACCTTCCTGGAATCTACACTCACATGTTGACGGCTTCAAGTAAGGATGCATGTATTTGGCCCTGTGCATTCATTCCGTATCTTACCAGCTGCTTTTAAGATTTCACTCTGAAGGGTTTGCATCCTCAGCCAAGAGAACAAAGTGGACACATATAGACTCCCTCTGTGGCCTGTTCTGGATGCATAAGGCAACCATTTGGAAGGGAGAGCAGGCCAGAGAGGTGGTACCGCCAGATGCCCTGCTGAGAAGTGTGAGTGCAGGGAAGGTGTTGGCCTGGGAGGTGGAGGCATGGCATGGAACCAGAGAAGCTCAGGCCAATGTCTCCACATGTCTGGGCTCTGGTTTCTTCTCCAGCAAGACTGAAAGGCTGCACCAGATTTGAGCTGAGTATGTGATGGTCAAGAATTGCTCCAGTCCATTCTGATGACCTCCTTTCCTCCAGAAATCTGCCAGACGGGCTATCCTGGCAGGAAAGCTGGGCCAATCACTTTGCAGTCCCCGGCCCCATACTCACCCACCTAGAACCAGGTTGGGACAAATATCAAGGGCAGCTCTGGAAGGGGAAAGATCACAGGTGGCAGAAGGCAATGAGGGTGGGTGTGGGCGTGGCTGTGGTGGGCAGTGTGTCAGGAGGGTCTGTCCCACCCTCCTAGCTCTGGCAGAATTATACACATACGAGGCACAAGTGTTTTTCTAGCCCCAGCCTGGGAACTGTCTGCATCTCCCAGCAGCCTGTCCTGTACCTTTCTTTTCTTAGCTGTGCAGCAGAAAGGGCTCTAAAAGCTGAGGTCTGAGACAATGGCTTGATGACTGGGCTTTGGGGCCAGTTTGGTCATGAGCTTCCCTTGGAGCCACTCCCGTTTTCAGGAGAAAGAGCCTCAGTGGGCCCCTGGGGAAGCGTGGCGCCCAGCCCTGGGAAAGGGGAGGCCTAGAGGAGTGAACCCAGGCCCTGAGGAGCGGCAGGCAGAAGTGGCTTTGCTGAAGCCAAAGCTATGGGCTCCTTTCTCCACCTCAACTGCACAACAGCATGGGGTGGTGCCCAGCTCCTCCAGGCACTGATTGTACCCTTCCCTAAGTAGCAGATAGCAAGGAGTGAAAGCCAGGCTTCTCCCTTCAGGAATCAAGCCTTTTTGCAGGTGGGGAGGGGGTGACAGTCATTAACCTCTTTCAGAACTATTGGAAACTGTGGGCCTTCTTCCCTCAATAATGTGCATCCTCCACATTCTGCAGCCTCTCGGGAGGACTCATGTGCCTCTCCACGGGACCCCAGGGACAGTGCTCCCCAGTGTATGTTCCCTGTTCCACCTGCAGTGAGATCCCCTTCAGGGAAGGTGGCTGTTAGAACGCAGTTATTAGGGTCCCATACTGGATCTGCAGAATCAGAATCTTTCAGTTGGGGGAACCTTGGAATCTGCCCCGAGATTTTCCTTGAGAACAAACTCCTCATGTGAGAGAAGCCCCCAGAGCAGGATCCTTATAACAAGAACCCCAGCTGGCCCTGATGTCGGAGGAAAGTTTTGGGATTAAGAGAGGGCCAAGGGCAGGCTGGCTGATCTCCCTATGCTGGGCTGGAAGAGCATGGGATTGGGAGCCAGGAGTTTTGTGTTCTGGGCCCGGCACTTCCTTGAGCCATGTCAATGATTCAACTCCTGAGGCCTCCCGCTGTTCTTTGCCTCATTGAGGGGACGGAAAGACTGGTGGGTAAGGTTTGTCCACTGGCCTCCGTTTCGCATTTATTGGTGTGGTAGTGTGGCCTCAGAGCAGGCCCAGGGAAGGATCTTTGGGCTTCAAAGCAGCGTATCCACCCACACCGTTGGTTGCCAGGTGGTTTTACCTGGAGGTTTTTAAAATTTCTTTCATTGCAGTGGCTTGGCTTCTCATTTCTGAAGGTTTAAAAAATATGTACATGTGGCCAGGTGCGGTGGCTCGTGCCTGTAATCCCAGCACTTTGGGGGGCTGAGGCAGGT
>NW_012108697.1:1901436-1903071 GCF_000951045.1 Mandrillus leucophaeus
TAGCGAGGGTTGAAGAAATTTGATATACACATATACATATACATACACACAAACACCAAACATCTATTTGTACAAAAGTGGGATGATGTTATCCTTATTATACAACTTGATTCTTTCATTCTTAATATATCAAGAACAGTTTTACAGAACTGTGCATGTTGAACATTTTAACATCTGCAGTGTTCAATGATATGAAATCAGAATTAAACAATACCCAAATGATTTTTTTTTTTTTGGAGACGGAGTTTCGCTCTTGTTGCCCAGGCTGGAGTGCAATGGCATGATCTCGGCTCACTGCAACCTCCACCTCCCGGTTCAAGTGATTCTCCTGCCTCAGCCTCTCAAGTAGCTGGGATTGCAGGCATGCACCACAATGCCCAGCTAGTTTTGTATTTTTAGTAGAGATGGGATTTCTGCATGTTGGTCAGGTTGTTCTCGAGCTCTTGGCCTCAGGTGATCCACCTGTCCTGGCCTCCTGAAGTGTTGGGACTATAGGTGTGAGCTACTGCGCCCGGCCTGATTTTTATTATTACAAACAATGCTGTAGTAAACTATTTTTTTTTACATGTATCTTTGTGTATATGTGTATTTCTGTAGGATAAGTTTATAGAAACAGTAGATCCAAAAGGGCATGCATATTAGTTAATTCTTACATTAAATAAAGAAATCCCCAAGATCGGGTAATTTATAAGAAAAGAGGTTTAATTGGCCCACAGTTCTGCAGGTTGTACAGGAAACATGGCGGCATCTGCTTCTGGGGAGGCCTCAGGAAGCTTTCACTTGTGGCAGATGGAGCAGGCATCTTACTCGGCAGGAGCAGGAGGAAAAGAGTGAGCAGGGAGGTGCTGCACACTTTTAAACAACCGGATCTCACGAGAACTTACTATCATGAGAATAGCACCAAGGGGATGATGCTAAATCATTCACGAGAAATCCACTCCCACGATATCATGATCTAGCTGCCTCCCACCAACTTCCACCTCCAACACTGGGGACTACAACTCAACATGGGATTTGTTAGGGATACAGATCCAAACCATATCAGCATGTAAATGAAAAAATTTTAATACTTTCCGAACAATCTGGATAACAGGAAATGAAATGTATTTGAATGTCTCTTCTAAGTGCTGAAGGTATTTTCAAATCCAAGTCCAAATATGAGGCTGGCAACAGGACATTTGTTTCCCAGGGCTGGTTTTAGATTCTTGGTTCTGCAACTGAACGGTTATGAAACTTGGAGAAACAAAGAGGGTGTGCCTTTCATCGCTCTGGGCCGTGATTTCTACCATGTGAAACAACAGCATGGTAAAATCCTCTCTCTGAAGCCTGTTTTTGTTCTAACAGTCCCCAGTTTGATTAGCTCTCTGCCTTTGTTTTCCTATTTATAAAAAAGAATTTTATTCCTTTGACCTTCCAGGATCAATTAGTCAATGGATCCATTAGTGAAGAACTTTCAACCTTGAAGTGCTAAGTAGAGATGTTATTGCTTGTAGAGCAAGCTGATCTTAGCTGCATATGACCTAAAACTGCTGCAACTTCTAAAATAGTTGCTGGGTCTTTAAGAGAACAAGATACTTATTGAATCCAAAAGGCCACTCTGTCTCAGCACTCTGGCTTGTGGGGTTGAGGAGAGGC
>NW_012108697.1:1903660-1929492 GCF_000951045.1 Mandrillus leucophaeus
TCGGGTATCACATCTCCCTTGCGAATCTTGCCTTCTTGCAGTAAGAATTTGCAACTGTGTGTCCTTTAACAAAGAAGGAATTGTGTGGACCACATCCTCACAGAACATGGCATGTATTACGTGAGGGACTGACCCAATCTATGTCTGTGGTGTTTGGGACAATAGCTGAGATAATAAGGACTTCCATTTCCCCCAGGTCCTCCAATCATGTCATGTGACCCTCTTAACATCTCTGACGCAATAACCAGACAGGGAATAGTCATCCCCATTGTTAAGATGCAGATGCAGAAATTCAGAGGGGTGTGCCGACTGTCTCCTATCACATGGCAGTAGCGGGTGGCAGAGCTGGACAGTCCCGGCTCCATCCTGGTTCTACCGCCATGGGTCTGGGGTGCGCTACTCCCCAGCTCCTTTCTGCTGGCTCTTTTTAATGGCCGGACTCCTCTTGGGAGCCCTGTCCAGTCGAGGCTTACCCAGCTGAGAAGGTGCAGCACTCTGGCGTTTTGAGGGACACGTACAGCACGCAGCATGAAATGTCTCTGAATTTGGGATCCTGCCGATGGTAAGCTTTAACTTCTAAAACACAGGAAAGAAGAAAGTTCAATGATTGAAGATTATCTTTCAGATTGTTGCTTCCCAATCTGTCCTCATTAATACCCTTGGGAGCTGGTTTTGAAGAAAGTCCTGCAGCGAACTGTAATATCTGGGCCAGAAGAAGACAGGGATGACTTACTTGGCTACTTGGGTGGAAGGTGGATTTTTATTTTCTGGCATCCATGGGGCTGAGCTTTTAAGGAAGGATCCAGGTAGCATTGATGGTGCTCTCAGGGGTCCAATTGCACCAACAATTAAAAGGCCTCTTGAAACAAGTGAATCAAAATGAAACCACCAGACAGGACTCACCCAGACAAGATTGGGAGGAAATTGAAACTTGATCAGTTTCTCCTGCAACCTATCATGTCCTTCCCCTGCACACACCTTCTCCCCTTCCTTTGAAAATCTCAGTTCTCTTCCCTCTCAATCCCTGCCCCATTCCCACCCCAACCTCCAATTCCCTCATCCGTAGCATAACAGGAAGGAGAGTAAATGGGATTGACTCAAGCACTTTAAAACATCAAGGGCCAATGGCTGTTCTTCCTTTGCTTCCACGTCTCCCTTTTCCAATACTCGTTTTCCTTCCAGGGACCATGTGTTCGAATGTTAAAAGAGCAATGGATACCCGTCAATACCAAGAAAGAAGTCAGGAATGGTGGCGGTGGGAAAGTAAAGGAATTTTCTGATCTTCCAGATAATCATGAAGATGGATACTGCATATTTCTCTGTAGCATGTAGGAGCTGTTATCAATTAGAAAGGGAAGGCAGAACAAGCACAAGAGAAATGCAGTCGCCCTTTTCCTATGCAATGACTACACAGTCTGGAAAGGCAGTCAGGATAAACTGTAGTCAGCAACACCCAGGTACCGTTCCTGGATCTGCTCACAGGCAAAGACCCTTTTCCTGGCTTCTGAATTAATGCCTGGATCTTTGGGTCAGAGTATTGTTTGGTAACTTTCAGAAGAGTTCAGAAGCTTATATTGGCCCCAGGGTATGTGGATCCTTTTTTTTTCTTTTTTTGAAACAGTCTCGCACTGTTCGGGCTGGAGTGCAGTGGTGCAATCTCGGCTCACTGCAACCTCTGCCTCCTGGGTTCAAGCGATTCTCCTGCTTCAGCCTCCCAAGTAGCTGGGATAACAGGCACCCACCACCACGCCTGGCTGATTTTTTGTATTTTTAGTACAGACAGGGAATTTCAATATATTGGCCAGGCTGGTCTTAAATTCCTGACCTCATGATCCGCCCACCTCAGCCTCCCAAAGTGCTGGGGTTACAGGTGTGAGCCACCTTGCCCAGCCCAGTGTGGATCTTTGGCAGAGAAAATGTGCTATAGGTACCAGATTGTTGGACTGGGGCCCTGAAATCTACTTCTTTTCTGCCATGCACTCTCCTATCCAGTCTTCAAAACCCAAGCCAAACAGCACTTTCTTTGAGACACCATGCTGGCTTCCTTCATACAGATTTACTCCATTCTACCTCTGTGATCCTGTGGCCCTGTGTTCATATCTCAGGGCACACACTGTATTGCAAGTAGCACATAACATGCCTGCTTCATCCACTAATCTGTGAGCTTCTTAAGCTCAGGCTGAGGCCATTTTTGTAGCTCTTGAATTTAGCACAGTATCTAGCACCCAGTAGATGCTCAATAAATAGAAAGTGAATGAATATGTACTTGCTCTGCCACTAACTAGTTATGTATCTTAGACAACTCACTCACTTATCCTCCTGGGATTACTCATTTAGGGTACTGAGTAATAGGGATAGCACAATTTGTATGACCAACAGGACTATTACGTAGTGCAGAAGAGATAAGACATGTTCTTAATATAGATATGCTACACAATCACAAAATTCCCAGAGCTGGAAGAAATTTGGAAATCATCTAATACAATGGTTTTCAGAAATTTGAAGCCAAAGAACTGTTTCTTAAGGAAAGCTAACAGGAAAGTCCAACATTTTGGACTACTTTTTTTTCATAAAAGATAAAAGATAAACATGAGCTTCTCTGGTTGAAGACCCAGCATACTCTCTCCTTCCTCTCCTTTCCTTTCACCTCTATCCTAGGGATGTAAGACGTACAGTCTGAAAACCAACTTCTCACTTCAGTGAGAATAAGCTGAAGTCCAGAGAAGGCAGTGAATTTGCCTAAGGTCACAGGGCTAATTAGAAAGAAAAGTAGACCAGGGAAGGAATTAACACATGAAGACTGCAGTGACATGCAGGACAATAGCTAGTCCATGAAAAAACAACGTACCCATATATTAGGGTTGGTTTGTTGTTGTTTTTCTTTTGAGACAGGGTCTTGCTCTGTCTTCCAGGCTGGAGTGCAGTGGTGCGATCATAGCACACTGTAACCTTGAACTCCTGGGTTCAATTGATCCTCCTGCCTTAGCCTTCCAAAGTGCTGGGATTACGGGTGTCCGCCACTGTGCCCTTCACCACATATTATGTTTAATTCTTGCAATACTCTATGAGGAAATTAGGGCTGTGACGATTTCTGAGATGAGGAAACTGAGGCTTTAAAAAATGGGCTTGAGTAACATTCCATGGTCAGTTGTAGTAGAAGTAAAAGTAACTAGTAACTTAATTGATTACCTAATATGTGCCAGTCACCTTTGTAAGCACATTACACGTATAACCTCATTTAATTATCCAACAACCAGCACCATCATTAGCCATAATTTTACAGAAAAGAAAACTGAGGCACAAATTGGTTGAAGGAGCTGGTTTGGAATCCCTGCACCAGTCTGATTGCATGCAAGCTCTTTTTGCTACATCACTCCGATCTGAGGTCCTGAACCCAGGTGCTGTGTCTCTTAGCCCAGTGCCTTCTCCAAATGCTACTTGATATGAAAGAATCCTGAAAGAGTCCTGAAAGAACATTCTGTTATTTGAACTTGGTGGTGGAAGAATGAGGAGCCTTATTTATACTCAGGGTACCTCTCAGACTCCATCTAAGACCTTTTTCCTTCTGGTACTGATTTGCCCTGTTCAGGGCTGGTCAGTACAACTCACCTCCTTCTGGATGGACCGGGTGAGAAACAAGGAGACCTCGTCCAGGCTCTGGGGCTTCAGGCCATTCACCGCCAAAAGATGATCTCCGTGGCAAAATATGCATCCCAGACGTGGGGGGCCTTCCCACTGAGACACACTGCAGTGGGAATACAACATCCGACACCAGTGTGAGGCTCAGCCGGCCAGGAGGGCAGGGCACACGTGGAGTCTACAGGGAGTCCTGATTCTAGGTCACGTGGCACCACCTCTGAAGTAGACTATCTCCATCTGTTTAGAATATTGTTTCCTCTGTCACTACTACAGGAGCCTAACCCTTTCTCCAAAGCCCAGCTCAAATTATACTGCCCTTACAAAGGCCCATAAAATCCTACATCCCATTCCTCTGCTATAATTCATTTCCCCTACCCCTGGACTTGTATTACATTGTGTGAGTACCTGATTTATTACATTTTTAAATAAAATGCATTTTACATTTACTTGTTTGTGTGGCTGTCTTTTTTTTTTACGAGGGTACATGACCCCAGAAGTATGATGTCACCTTTTTGTTTGTTTTGTTTTTTAATTTTTAAAACCCCATGGTTCCAAGCAAAGAAAGAGGGCTCAGCGTTTGTTGGAAGTGAGGGTGTAATGATTACATAATGAATATCTAATGAACAAATAAATGAATTAAGGAATGAAGCAGTTCAGTTATGGAGGACTCCACAGTTTCGGTCAAGTGTGTATTGAGCCTTGGATTGTGGACTATTTAAAAAAAATGGAAGGTGTGGTTCCTCCCTTCTTAGAACTTATAAGACAACTATTGTGTAGCGTTTACATTAAAGAGTTTTCTTCTCTTACGAAGATGTAATCTTCCATCAAAATAAATTACAAAGTCTTTTTAAAAATGCCATATCAAATAGACAGTGATTGCTTTAAGAAAATTCTCTGCCACACAGTCTTTTGTGTCTGTGTCCGTGACTAGCAGTTTTTTTTTTTTTGTTTTGTTTTTTACCTTGTGTCTGGAAGTCTTAGAAGCTGATATGCTTTCTTCTTTTAGGCCTCTGATTCCTGTTGACTTCAGTAATTTCACTCATTCATCAAATACTCATTGCACAGTGATCAGAAATGATGTCCTTGGGTCATCTGTATCCCCGCCCATTCTTCCTCCCTTCAAGGAGTCAGAAATGGCTGCTTCCTGAACTTTTGGGTCCTGTTATTCCCCCCCTCACCTCCCAGCTGACTTTCCTGCACAACAAGACCCTGATTTCGGCCTCAAAGACTTTTGTAACAACAGCAAGACAATAGTCCAAGGTCCCCGACCCCTCAACCCGAGTCAGTGTTGCCAAATACACTGTTTCAAGATGTAACTGTTCTCTTCAAAGCTTCCAGCCCCATTTATAATCCACAACAGTCAAATCTCCAACCTACCATATCCGTCCTGCGGCTTCTGTGAGAGCAAGATAGTTGATGACATCAGGAGGAGAAAGGAAAATGTTCAGTTTCTCCACTTGGCTTTCATCAGGGATATTACTATGAACAAGACATTTGTAAAAGTCGCATCAGACAACTGGCCATGGCTCTCAACTGTACTTTCTATTTCTGAGATGATATTTCACAGGTAAAGGTCCAAAACATTTGGAGAATAATATAAATTTAAGTTACTGAAAAATCCTCTTGGGATGTGGTAGTGGATGGTAGACTACGGGAACGGAAGGAAAATGGACTAAGTTGGTTATATAACTGTCCACATCAGGCCAGTCTGCGTATTTCTTCGCTGAAAATGATTCCGTAGAAGAAGGCACGGAAAAGAGTTAAAATTACATCAGTCGTACCAAATGCTCTTGGTATCACTTAAGGCCTAAATAACCCCCTCCTGGTCTATAACTAAGCCCCATGCAACTTGCATGGCCATAATTACACTCATGGGAAAACTGACTGACATGCTATTCAGATCGATTTGGATCCCAAGTCTTGGGAACTGAAAGACTAGCCAAGGGGTGATTTTTAAAAGTAGCTGAAAATGCCACCCCAGCCCCGGGGACTGCTTTACTTCAGCTCTATCATCCCCTCTCCTTGGCCACAACGTCAATGACAGGGAGAAGATGGTCAAGTTTTTGGTTGACTTGGAGATTTTTAGGAATGGCTTTAAAATTTAATTCTAAGTTAAAAAACAAACAAACAAACAAACAAACAAACAAAACAGTGGGAGGGAGCCTGCCTTGCTCTTAGGGCCCATAAAGTTTTAGAAATTAGAGCTTTACTTGATTAATATAGACAATTGCACAACAGTTAGTGAGGCCGACCCCTTTTGGTCATTTGTGGTCTGTGCTTCCACATCCGCAGGGGAAAGACACCAATCAATTCCTGAGCCTTGTTCTTGCAGGTGGAGGCCCCCATCCTGGGTCTCTGGAAGGGTCTGGGGTTCCTCTTTGCTGCTATCCACAGACTCACGGGATGTCTCTTTGAAAAAACTAGAGTATAAGAAGTTAAAACAAGCCCTATTTTAGCATGTGTTTTTACAGTGTTCCCCTGTGTGTGTCAGATTTCAGTAGCTAACAGCCATGTGAAGACTAGCAAGGTCTTGAAGTATGTCCAACTATCAGAATCACAGCCACAGATAGAATCAAATCCAACAAACTGTCCTTCTAAAAATGGATACGGAATCAAAATTACCCTTTATAGTGTTTGGAGGACAGAGGCGAGAGTGTGAGAGACATAAATGCAAAGTAGAAGATAACTTCCTCAGGAGATGGAAAAGGTCCTGAGGATGTCATCGGTGGTTTTCTGTGGGTGGAGACGTGACTCCCTCATTTTTGTGTGTTGAGATGATGGAATAATATGTGGAACCTGGTCTGTGGTAATGTTTGGCATCAGTTTATCAACTATTGAAATGAACTGACAGTCATTGTTCCATAACAGCAGATGAGCAAAAATCAAATTTTTGAATGGCACTTTGACTTACTAGGATTCCATTGGCTCATAATGACACTCGACTCTTCCAGAGACCTGGTCTGGACCATCAGTTTCAATGGATTCACCAGAATCACTGGAAGCAATGACATTATCCAACTGTAGATAAAAGGAATAGATGTAAGAATCCCAGTTTACCGATAAGTCAGGTACCTTCTTATTTCTAGTGTTAACAGCTCTGGGCTCTGACATAGAGGTACAGTTTCCAGTGGATGAGCGTGGTTCTCATTTGGGAAATATCAACTGATCTTACCTCCGTGAGACTGAACCAGCAAAGCTTCTGGAGGACTCAAAGTCAATTTTCTTCTCCTGGATCCCTCATGTGACTGACACAAGTGTTATTTCTATTGAAACTAAATTGCTATTTATCTTTCTGTTTCACCATTAGGCACTTAATGACATGAAAGCGTTTCCCCAATCAGTTCTACTATAGAATCATGGCACTTGGCTGGGTCAAAGACTTTGACACAATGTGTAGCTGGTCTCAGGCTACTGTGCTCACAGGCAGCCCAAGTGGCTTCAGGGACGCTACAATGGTCTAGGAAAACACTGCCCTTAGGAAGCTCTCAATAGCCCCCTTAGAACAAGGAGAGTCACTTGTGGCGATGATTGCTCAGAAACCCTAAGGCCTACCTAAGTTCACCGTTAACCCATGATGGAAACCTTCCTTCCAGTCAAGCCAGTCTTCCCATTGGCCCCCTGCAAATGGTGCTTTTCTGTCGCCATATTCATGCAGTCTTCTTCACCTAGAGTGCCATCTTTCCTTCCTGCCTACTGAAATCATGTTCAGGCCTGCCTGAAGTCCCACAGCCCCCTCTGATCACCTCAGTTACTGCAGAGCTCTCCTTTCTCTCAATTTCCATTGCATAGTTTTGTACTTATTTATTTATTTTTTTGTCTTTTTAGCTTAGTTTTGTCTGCTTTACTAGACTTTGCCTATCATAAAGTACCTAGCAAAGGCCAGGCCTCTAACTGATGCTCAGTACACGTCTGATTGGTTGGCTGGACTATCATAAAAGACTGCATCCCAGGAAACACAAACATGAAAATCTTTTGGTGAAAGAAGAACTATGTGCTCAAAGGAGCTTGGGAAACACCATGTGTTGTATTTGACTTGACGATTTACAGTGCACCACTGCATACTAAATGCTCTGAGAATTCTGCTAAGAAGTTTGTTTAACTTATTTTAACTGGGTGTTTCCAGAATTTATTTGACCCCAGAATGTTTCTTTTATATAAACATATGTCACCCTCTTATGGAAAACCCTCAGTTTGGGAAATGATGCAGCATTGCCACCCTCCATTCTGTCTTCCTATCTCTCACTTCCATTCTCTTCTCTCTATAGTCCACAGCGGATACAGCTGCTGGGTTAATACTAATTCAGGTTTTGATACTTCCCAACTCAGAAGCCATCGCTTCCCCTATGCTGTCTACAGAATGAAGTCAACTTGGCATTCAAAACCCTTCATGGGCTGGCTCTTTTCTTCTGTTTATCTCCCACTATGCCTTTCACACACTCTAGGATGCAGCCTCACTGAACTATTCCCCATGCATGTATCAAATGGCACTTCATCCCGGAAGCCTTCCTTGACTCTAGCAGAGACAGAAAATCTGTTCTTTTTCTATTGCTTCCGGAGCATACTGACCACGTCTTTTGTGCAGCATGATCCTGTGGTAACTGACAAGACTATGCACTCTGAAAGCAGGACGATGTCAGGCTCATTACTTTAGCCACCATGCCCAGTACAGTACAGTGACTACTGCTCAGAAGGCATTCAGTAAGGGCCTCCAACTGATCAATAGACTGATCGATACACAGAACACAACTGATCACCCAAGCACCTTGGCTCACATTATTCTTTCTGCTAAGAATGCAGAAAGACTCCTCAAGGCAATCCCCCACATCCAAATTTTACTCATCATGTATGGTCAAATGTCATCTCATCCCTGAAATCTTCCTGATTTTTTGTTTGAAAGTCATCTCCTCCTCCCATTGCTCATGCGCCCCTAGAATTTTATAAGCATCTCTCTTCAGCATAGAACCCTTCTGTCTTGTATTACAGCTGGCTCCTAGTCAAGTGTCAGCGCCATGAGCACGTCACCTGTATTTGATTTACCTCTGTGTTCCCACTGACCCTAGCCTTGTATTGCACGAAAAGTGCATGGCAGGGTTTCAGTAAATATTTGTGAAAGAAACAAATGATGAATGGACAAGAAAGGGTTACCTCTAAAAGAACACTTCGAGGAGTAAGATAATAATTCTCTTCCTTCACATCTTGAGTGGTTTCTGATAAATCTTGTAGATGAGCTTGCCTAAATCCTGGAGAACTTTTTTCCATTAAATGCTGAAGAAAAGAGATAAAAATGCTTTGCTTTTTCTTTGCAAGAGATAGAATTAAATCACATGCATTCTGGAAAACCCATAATAAATTAGTTGGGTTAAAAAAGACCAGAGGGTCTTCCAAGGTTACATCTGGAAGCTCACACAACTTCAACTTGCCTCTTGAGTCTGGGTCACCACTGAGGATGAAAAAATATAAGCATAGCACTCAGGCTTTTTTTTCTCTACCATTTGGAACAGTCACTCAGAACAAGTGGTTTTCTCCTGTGGGTGGTATTCTTTTTTTTTTTTTTTTTTTTGAGACAGAGTCTTACTCTGTCACCCAGGCTGGAATGCAGTGGCGCAATCTCGGCTCACTGCAACCTCCACCTCCTGGTTCAAGTGATTCTCCTGCCTCAGTCACCTGAGTAGCTGGGAATACAGGCACGCACCACCATGCATGGCTAATTTTTGTATATTTTTTAGTAGAGATGGGGTTTCACTATATTGGCCAGGCTGGTGTCAAACTCCTGACCTTGTGATCCACCTGTCTCGGCCTCCCAAAGTGCTGAGATTACAGGCGTGAGCCACCATGACCGGCCCTGTGGGTGGTATTCTAAGTCACTAAGCTCTGGAGTTGCCACCCTCATCTTTTTCCTGTTATCGTCCAATACCATCTGAGAATGTAATTAACCCAGAATCAAGGCGCTGCACCTTTCCTGTTCCTGCTCCATATTTTTCTTTTGTGTTCTGTTCACACACTTCTATTGTTTCCATGGCAATGGAATTTGGTTGTGTTGATCATGTGATAGTATGAATTATAGGTTTCCATCTAGATTCAACCACTATTGCCTCCCCTTCCCCATAGATACACAATATGCTACTAAAGTAGCTTCTTCGCGTGGCAGAAAAATTCCAAGAACAATGCCTCAGAGCTGGGGGTTTGGAAAAGACCCTGAATGTTCTCTAGGAAAAAAGTCAAGTTGTTGTTGTTGTTGTTTGTTGAGATGGAGTCTCCCTCTGTCGCCCAGGCTGGAGTGCTGTGGCCGGATCTCAGCTCACTGCAAGCTCCGCCTCCCGCGTTTACGCCATTCTCCTGCCTCAGCCTCCCGAGTAGCTGGGACTACAGGCGCCCACCACCTCGCCCGGCTAGTTTTTTGTATTTTTTTAGTAGAGACGGGGTTTCACTGTGTTTGCCAGGATGGTCTCGATCTCCTGACCTCGTGATCCGCCCGTCTCGGCCTCCCAAAGTGCTGGGATTACAGGCTTGAGCCACTGCACCCGGCCAAAAGGTCAAGTTTTTAAATATAGGTATGTTTAAGTTCTGTCCATGTTTTAGGCTCCAAACTCATGGAGCCAGATTATGCTGAGTTGGGGGTAAAGGAAATCCACTTAATTTAACCACCACCACCACCATCACCCAGCAAGGCAAATAGTACTATTAACTCGAGCTGGTTTAAAAATCACTGGATCTATAGTGTGAAAAGGCAAGATGACAAATAATGTTATCTCTAGGGGAAGGGAGATATCATGAGTGAACAGCAAGAGGTGCTTACAGAAAAGGGTGAAGCTTCCTAACTGCTGCATACCACCATTTCTACTCACTAAATGAAGAACTGAGGTGAAGTGTTTGGCATGGTGAATTTGATATGCTACAAAAAGCTTTCAAAATAGTTGGAGAGCTACCAACTAGATAAAATAAGGGGCTAGGACTCATTAGATGTACTTGGTATACATGGACAGGGCAAAGTCAATGGATAAGTCTTTAAGAGACAAAACAGTATCTGTGCCAGAGGACAAAACCACTCAGCATGTTTATGACTAATATCCCAAGTTGGGAACATTGCAAATCCAAGAAAGCTGAAGGTCCAATTACAAGTCGCTTTCAAGAGGCAGGTTACATTATATTTTATGTCTTCAAATGGATTTCATTAGAAATGAGGATGAAGTGATAGACAGCTATAATGAATGAGAAGCAAGATTGATCAAGGTAAAGGGAGGAAATTAACAAGAAACTTGGCCTTTGCCTGAGGAATACAGACAGAATGGGCAGAAAACAGGTGGTGTCTGGGAAATCTTTTGGCAGAGGGATCTGTGCCCTCTGTGTGAAAGAAAGGAAGAAGTTGCCGGCCAGGTTTTGGTTTAGCAAAGGGTCTTGCACTAGCATACCCAAAGCATATCAAGAGCATCCAAAATCAATCAATACACTGAGATGTATTCAGGGCAAGCCCTGAGTGAGGCTCATCTGTGGTATGGGATAAACATCAGGGCTAAGAATCATTCTTATAGTGCATCGGGCTTTGAGGAAGGTGGGCATGGTTAAATTCAATTGCTAATTGGTAAGATTTTTAAGCATTAGCTGACTCCCAGGTGTGCTGTCTTGAGAAAGAAGTGAGCCCCATTACCGTGTCCTGGAGACCATTTCTTGGTGAGCTGGAACCAACAGCCTCCGATGTGCTGGGAGGGCCAAGGAGCGGGCTGGGGTAGAAGAAGGTTCTTTTATTACCCAATGAGAGTTCCTCCTGCTCACAAAAAAGGAATCAGTCAGGGCACGGTTTCTCTCCGTCTGGAATGAAACAGCAGCCTCTCTACTGTGCTCCTTGCCTCCCGTCTTTCCCCACAGTGATCTAACATTCATGCCACTGGCCTGCCAGCATTATCTCACCAAGAAAAGAGCCGAACTTGTCTCTCTCCTGTTTCTAAACCCTTGAGGACATTTAGCATGACCCTCAGAGATGGCCAGCGTTTCCCTCCACCTGTCTTCTCAACTGTGTCTGTTTCTGACGCCCTCTGCCCTAGTTCCCTTTGCTCTAATCATTTCAGTCTACTTGAAGACATGCCTTGATTTCTCCTTCTCTTTGGCTTTTGCTGTAAGCATGGAACAACCTAGAAAACATGTCAAAAAAGATACCTAGGGGCCAAAGTTCCATCTATAAAAGTCTGCCCTGAGAAAGGACTTGGGAACATTAGCAGAGGCCCTTTTGAAATAAATTTAAAATGTAAAACTACTAAGCACGTACATGAAAGATACGTTATATTAAAAATGCAAGATACATGAAAAACATTTTTATAGAACCTGCCCTAGACTTAATCATTCAAAAGGGAGCTTTCGTGCACCTTGAATAACAACGATGGAAAATACTATGTTCTAGCTACTACTTAAAAATGCCACAGTTAACTTTTCCTCCCTCTACCACAATAATAAAAGTCTGAAGTGTCTGTATTTTAGCTCTCTCACAAAACGCAGAAGAATTTTTTTCTATTGTTAATCATAAAAAGTAATAAGGATGTACATTTTCTCACTTATTTATTCCTTGTATTAACGCCAGTTGCTAAGGAGGCAAAGGAAAGCTACCATTGTTTTCTATTGAAAGAGGGTTGTATTCAGGTGCCCTGTTATTTTGTTAGTGATATGGAGTCACCTCTGTGTTCTGATGTGTTGCTTTTATATCCTGGAGAAATGATGACATGAAGGAGACCCAGTCTTTAATCTTCTCCCTGTTGATAGGAATAAACTTTCAGCTGGCATGTGGCAACAATAGTGCTTGTACTTCTTTTGAACCAGAGAAGGATTCTTTTATGAAGGTTAGAATGGCGGTGAGAGCAGGTACCAGCGAAGTAAGAATTTTTCCTAAGTAGTTTAAATGCCCTCGCCACCTCCACATTTGCACACTAGAATTAATGCTTAGCCACCTCTGCAAAGAAAGCTCAGAGAAAGGGAAGAAAAGTAGAAAACAATAGTAGTAATCACAGGGTTTGGGGCTTTCGGCTTTGACACTGATTTCCTTTATGTTCTCAAGCCAGCCCCCTAACCTGTCAGTGCCATTTTTGTGTAACTATGCAGGTGGGCCTTCCCTTAGAAAGTGCACATGTTG
Organism: Mandrillus leucophaeus; assembly: GCF_000951045.1. Classification (NCBI taxonomy): domain Eukaryota; kingdom Metazoa; phylum Chordata; class Mammalia; order Primates; family Cercopithecidae; genus Mandrillus; species Mandrillus leucophaeus. The sequence continues at coordinate 1,916,415 of NW_012108697.1, forward strand.
ATGAAGAATGTGCTTGAATGAATTTGTATAATCACATCTTTTCTATGGACTCACAGGACAACTTAGAAGAAAGCTTTGGTCAATCTGAAACAGATCAGGGTTTTTCATATGTTGGCTTTGGCACTGTCCACCTCCTCTGCACAGTCTCCCCCACACCAGCTTTGCCTCTCCCTCAGGCAGATAATCATCCATGAAGAGTCCACTAGGCACCTTAGCTAGAAGCAGAAGCCCCTCTTAAAAACTTCAGACTCCTTTGGGGGCAAGCCTAGTTCCTCCCTAATATATGTAGCTTGGTGGATGTTTTTGTATTGGGTTCTTTTACATGGAATGCTTCTGGGGTGATGGTGACTGTTATTGGTTGAAATGCACGCTCCCCACCCAATTTGTGTGTTTCAGTTCCATATCCCAGTACCTCAGAATGTGACCTTATCTGGAAAGAGGGTCGTTGCCGATGTAATTGGTCAAGATGAGGTCATACTGGAATAGAGTGGGTTCCTAATCCAATATTACTGATGTTCTTATAAAAAGGGGAGATTTGGACACAGAGCTATGCACACAGGGAGAACACCATGTGAAGACTGGAGTTACGTTGCCACAAGCCAAGGGAACTACCAAGAGTTAGGAGAGGCCTCTGGAATAGGTCCTTCCCTGGAGTCGTCGGAGAGAGCATGGCTCTACCAATACCTTGATTTCAGACTCCTAGCCCCTGGAACAGCGAGACAATACATTTCTGTTGTTCAAAGTTACCCAGGATGAGGTACTTTGTTACAGCAGCCCTAGGAAACTAGCTCAGTAACTTTTCAAGATATTTTAACAAATAGCAAAGATTGCCAAGATGGCATCTGAGGTTGTAGCATGGGTTCAGAAACTGTTTATTGGTATAAAATGTTTTGTTTTTTGGTTTGTTTTTGTTTTGCATGCAGTAGACATTATGCGTTATCTTACTTCTCTCACCTGTCATGGCCGATGAGGAAGTATTCCCTGTTAGTGGTTCTGATGGACATGACCTCATCAGGGTGGCATTTAAACATCTTCTGCACAGATTGCATCTTTTCCTGATTACTTATGCCAACTTCTACACTGGAATTTCTGTTAGATATTGACACAAAGTATTAAACCAAGGTAAATACAGAAGTGGAAAACTGACTAATATTTTATATTGGGATTCAAATGGAATAAAACTTTAGATGTGCTGGATCCATGTTTTGAAGATTGTCCAATAATTTTAGAAGAGAAGTTTGGATTTTTGATCTGGTTAATTAATAATTGAAATTATTTGGTTTAGCCTAAGATTCAAAAATTTCTATTTTAATTGGATTCTTGATTCCACAAATTATCTTTTTCAATTTTTGGGTGCACAATTTATTAAAGAGAAGACCAAAAAAAGCTGATCTAAATATTTTTAAAAACTCTATCTTAACTTTATAAAATGAAAATTTCATCCGCTCCCTCTCATCCACAAATTACGTGAATCAAACTCCCTAACGGAATGCCTGTTAATTAAAGACTTATCAAGTATGACATACAATATGAAACAAATATTCAACTATCTTTTACTTAAAGTGCTCACTATTTTAGCTCCTATTCAGTCACAAATATTATAATAAGCTTGAAGCCTGTGGTTCCTTTGGTCAATTATGTAAATTTCAATTTGCATGCAACTTGTTACTGTTTGACTTTATAGTATTTGTTGTTATAAAAGTTTTCTTGCTTGGATACACACTGATCAATTTCAATGGAACCTCGGTGATGATGGTCTTTGTAATAAGCAAGACTAAAGCTCTTTTCCCCAGTCCTTGACAGGATGAAAAACCGCTTTTTCCAAGAGGTCTGAAAAATAGAAAGATTTTATGTCTTAGTTAAATCTCAGCGGAAAAGAAAGGATTTTTAAAAATGCTCATGAGGCTGGTGGGAGGCTTGTTAAATCATAGCAAATACTTACCACAGAGAAGAACAGCTGAGAAGGTGGTGATTTAATAAAGTAATCTTGTTTGCAGACTTCATTTTCATAAGAAAATGTAAATTGTTTGCCTAATGAAAGTGAACAGAACTCAGTTTGTTCCTTATACATTTCTGAAAAGAACTGCCTCAATTGGAAAACACTATGTATCTCTGGAAAGACCTTCAGATTATTCAGTAGTTATGGAAAAGAACACCTATAATAACCCAAGAAAACAAAGGACCAAATGTGTGATTCTTATTCCTCCACAGCCAAGACCTTCATTCAAACAACATTTGAAAGCATGTTAATTCAGCTTACACCTGTCTGGCTTTCTGTTTCTAGAGTACATCGTTGGCTCTCTACGTGTGAGCGAAGATTTGGCTCTTAGTTCCATTGCAGAAGCATGATAATTTTGCATTGTCCTTTGGCTTAGCAAACAAAATCAAAAGCACCTGCTGTTAAAAATGATGTGGCAAAAACTATTTGGGAAAGAGGGACAGGTAGAGCTCTGCAGAAGTTGGGAAAGGAGGGAAGGTAAACACAGCCACCTCCCCAGAATTACTGGGTGCTATCCTCATAGCCCCAGCAGCTGTATTACCAAATCTTGAGTCTGTTTTCACTTAATAAAGAAGCTCTAATTTTTTAGTAAAGACCGCCCTTTCCAAAACTGAGGACAAACTAAACCTATAGCCTGGATGTGAAAGCAAATCCAAGCTAAAACAAAAACAAACCCAAAACAAAAAAAACAAAAATAACAACATCGTGTTTAACAACATTAATTGTGTTTTTCTAAAGAGTGAATGTAATACATACTTATTGTAGACATTTTAGAAAATACAGAAAATATTAAAACTGCCTATAATTTCATCACTCACAGAGAAGCAGTGAACATTGTAGAAACTTCTTTATTTAATCACTTCTGCCACCCCATTTTCAATAGTGAGTTGTTTTGCTTTTGTCTGCTAAGCCAAAGGGCAATATATACTGTCTCCCTAAGTATTCAAGAGTGTTGATTAACACATGTGGGTGCTGAAACTACCTGAGGCCAGAGAAAGAACCATTAAAAAAATCAGAGGCTCAGAAAAAGTGCCTGTTACCTCCAGCCAGACTGGAAAAACTTATAATTTACAGGGCATTGGATAGAGTACTCAGGAATGTCTTGCCTCAGTGTGAGGAATAATTAGCTGTATACTAATTACTAGCTGTACACTGAGCACTGCTCCAAACCCACCTAACAAATCATAGAAGACTTAGAAGAAAGTGGTTTCCAAAAAATTTAACTGCATCCCAGAACAAAGCTCAAGATTCATAGGAATACAAAGATATTCAGGACCCAACAAGGTAAAATTTGCCATGTTTGGCAGTCAATCAAAGTTTACCAGGCATACAAAGAGGAAGGAAAACATGATCAATAATGAGGGAAAAGTCAATCAATAAAAACAGGCCTAGAACTGACACAGATGTTAGAATTGGCAGAGAAAGTAATTAAAGCAGTTATTTTCAGTGTTTTCAAGAAGTTAGGGAGAGATATAAAAGATATAAAGAAGACCCAAAGTTAAATTTTAAAGATGAAAGCTACAATGTCTCAAAAAAACAGCAACAACACTGGATGGGAGTAAGAGCAGATTAAATATTGGACAAGAAAAGATTAGTGCACTTAAAGGCATGGCAATTATAACTAACAACATAAGCAAAGAGTTAGAACATAATGTAAAAACTCGAAAAGAGCACCAGTACACTGTGGACAATTTCAAGTAGCCTAGTATACAAGTAATAGGCGTCCCTGAAGTGACAGAGGAAGAAATAAAAAATATCTGAAGCAATAATGCTGACAATTTTATAAACCTAAAACTATAATCCCAGAGATCCAAGCAGTTCAATGAAGCTCAGCACAAGATACACAAAGAAAAGTACATCAAGGCATGTCATAACTGAATTGTTCAAAACCAGCAATAAAGAAAAAAAATCTTAAAAGCAGCCAGAGGAAGAAAAGATCTATTATATACAGAACAAAGATAAGAAATAGAGATACTGATTTCTCATCCAAAAAAAAAAAAATGCAAACAAGAAGAAGTAAAACAATATATTTAAGGGTTGTGTGTGGCAGCTCACGACTGTAATCCCAGTACTTAGGGAGGCTGAGGCAGTGGATTTCCTGAGATCAGGAGTTTGAGACCAGCCTGGCCAACATGGCAAAACCGTGTCTCTACAAAAATACAAAAATTAGCCAGGCGTAGTGGTGCAAGCCTGTAGTCCCAGCTACCTGGGAGGCTGAGGCAGGAGAATGGCTTGAACCTGGGAGGCAGAGGTTGCAGTGAGCCGAGATAGCGCCACTGCGCTCCAGCCTGGGCGATAGAGTGAGACTCCATCTCAAAACAAACAAACAAACAAACAAACTATATTTAAAGTACTGAAAAAATACTCTTTAAAAATTCTATATTCAGCAAAACTATCTTTTAAAAATGAAGGCAATTTAAAGACTTTTTAGATATATAAAAGCTGAAATAATTCATCATTAGGAGGCTTGCAGTATAAAAATATCAAGGGAAGTCCTTCAGGAAGAAGGGGAATGATAACATAAAAATCTGAATTTAAACAAAGCAATAAAGAGCACTGAAATAGTAACTACTGAGGTAAATGTATGAAATTATTTTCTTGTTATTGAAAACACTGAAACATCAACTGACTGTTTAAACAAAAATAATGCCAATGTATTGTGCAGATTATAGCATATGTACAAGTAAAATGCATTCCAACAGTAGCATAAAGGCCAATAGGGAAAAATGGAAATACATTTTTGTAAAGTTCTTTTATTATATGTGAATTGGTATACTATCACTTGAAGTTAGACTGTGATGTGTGTAAACCCTCAAGCAATCAGTAAAATAACAAAACAGAAAGTAATGACTAATAAGCCAACAAAGGAGATAAAATGGATTCATAAAAAATTTGATTATTCCAAAAGAAGGCAGAAAAAGGGAAAGGGAGAATAAATAACCAATAGGACAAATAGAAAATAAATAATAATATGATACACTTACACTGGACTATATCAATAATCATGTTAAATGTAAATGGTCTAAACACCTCGATTAAAAAACAGAGATGACCAGATTGGATAAAAAAGCAAGACTCAACTCTATGGTGCCTGTAAGAAACACACTTTAAAGACGAAAATACAAGTAGGTTACAAGGAAATAACTGGAAAAAAAGATATGCTATGCCAACGCTAGTCAAAGAAAGCTGGAGTGCCTGTATTAACATCAACGTAGATTTTAAAGAAAATAATATTACCAAGGACAAAGAATATCATTTCATAATAATTAAGGGATGAATTAATCCTAAGAGGACATAAAAATTTAAACATATATGCCCCTATAACAGAGCTTTAAAATACATGAAGCAAAAACTGATAGAACAGCATGAATAAATGGACACATACACAATTATAGTCAGAAATTTCAATATCCCTCTCTCAAGAAATGATAGAACAAATAGTTCTAAAATAGATATTTTAAATTTTGGATGCATTTTTAATGTTTTAAATAATAAGCTTACTAAGAGATTTCAATCAAGAAGAGTGAGGCTGGCCTCATAGAATGAGTTGAGAAATATTCCCTTCTCTTCTATTTTGTAGAAAATCAGCAAGAATACAGTAGGCTTGAACAACACTACCAACCAACTTTACCTGATTGATATTTATAGAACACTCCACTCAATGACAACAGATTATACATTCTTCTCAAGGGCACATGCAACATTTATTAATATAAATTATATTCTGGACCATAAAACAAGTCTCAATAAATTAAAAAGCACTCAAATCACATAAATCATGTCTTCAGAGCACCAGGAAATCAAATTATAAATCAATAACAGAAAGACTTCTTAAAAGATCCTGAAATAAATAATCTCTAGATTTAAAAAATCCCAAAAATAAATTAGCAAGTTTTTTGTACTGGATGACAATTAAAACACAAGATATCAGAATTTGTGGATGCCACTAAAGCAGTACTTAGGGAAAAAATTTTTTAATGCCTATGTTAGAAATGGCTATGTTTGAAAAGAACAAAAGTCTCAAATTAATTACCTCAGCTTCCACCTGAAACTGAACATGAAACTGAAAAAAAAAAAATCTAAAGTAAGTAGAGGAAGCCAGATAATAAAGATAAAAGTGGAATTCAATGAAAGAGAACATAGAAAAACAACAGAGACAACCAATGAAACCAAAGTTAATCCATTAAAAGGATTAAATTAACAAACCTATACCTAGGCAGATAGACCAGAAAAACTGGAAAGAAAACACAATTTGCCAATATTAGGAGGAGAGAGGGGACATATCTACAGTCTACTGATATTAAAAGGATAATAAAGAAATGTTATGGACAACTTTATTCCAATAAATTTGGAAACTTAGATAAACTGAAAAATTCCTTGAAATACACCAACAAAGGTCACTGAAGAAGAAATAGATGACCTGAATAGCCTCCTATAGCTATTAAAGAAATTGGAATTGTAGTTAAAAATTCTTCACAAAAGGAAAACTTTAGGCCCAAGTGGCTGTACTGTTCACTTTGATCAAACATGTAAGCAAAAAATCATCAATTCTACACAAAGGCTCCAAAAAAAATAGAAGAGAAGGGGATATTTCTCAACTCATTCTATGAGGCTGGCATTACTCTTCTTGATTGAAAACTCTTAGCAAACTTATTGTTTAAAACATTAAAAAATGCATCCAAAATAAGTAAAAATAAATAAAACATTCAAATTGAAAAGAATGAAGTAAAATCATTTCTATTTGCAAGTGACATAATCTCATACGTTAAAAATCCCAAAGAATCCATAAAAACTACCAGAGCTGATAAACAAATTCAGCAGTATTGAAGAACAGCAGACAAAAGTTAGCTATATTTCTATGAACCAGCAATAAAGAATCCAAAAATAAAATTACGAAAACAGTTCCATTTACAATAGCATCCAAAAGAATAAAGTACCTAGGGATAAATTTAGGCAGATAAAAACACTGGTACACTGCAAACTAGAAAAATTGCTGAAATAAATTAAAGAAGACATAAATTTATGGGAAAACATTCTATATTTATGAATTGGAAGACTTAATTCTGTTAAGATATAAATACTACCTAAAGCAGTCTATAAATTCAATGCAATCTCTATTAAAATCCCGATGGCATTTTTTTTCTTGTAAAACTGGAAAAGCTAATCCTCAAAATCATCCAAAATACCAAGGGACCCTGAATATCCAAAATAATCTTGAAAAAGAACAAAGAGTACACACACTTCCCAATTTCAAAACTTACTACAAAGCTACAATAATCAAGAGTGTGGTTTTGGTATAAGGACAGACAAGATACATAGGCCAATGGAATAGAATTGAGAGTCCAGAAAAAACCCATACATTAGTGGTCACAGCCATCCAATGGGGAGAGAACAGTCTTTTCAATAAATGGTGCTGGGCCAACTGAGTATTCACATGCAAAAGAATGAAGTTGGACCCCTATGTCATCCCAAATAATAAAGTTAACTCAAAATAAATAAATGACCTTAACATGAGAGCTAAAACCATAAAACTTTTAGTAGAAAACATAGGTGTAAGTTTTTATGATCTTGGATTTGACAATGTATTCTTATATATGATACCAAAAGCACAAGCAACAAACAAAAAATAGATAAACTAGACTTCATCAAAATTAAAAACTTTTGTGCATCAAAGGATATTATTAAGAAAGTGAAAAGACTACCTACAGAATAAGATATCAAAAGTCATATGTCTGACCAGGGCCTACTATCCAGAATATATACAGAACTCTTACAATGCAATACGAAAGACAAACAACTCAACTAAAAAGTGAACAAAGACCTTGAACAGACATTCTTCTAAAGAAAATAAGCAAATGGCCAATAAGCACAAGGAAAGCTGTGCAACACATTTAGTCATTAAGGAAATGTAGATCAAAATTACAATAAGAAACCACTTCATGCTCACTAGGATGGGCATAACTTTTTTCTTTTCTTTTTTTTTTTTTTGAGATGGAGTCTCACTCTGTGGCCCAGGCTGCAGTGGCTCAACCTTGGCTCACTGCAACTTCCGCCTCCCAGGTTCAAGCAATTCTCCTGTCTCAGCCTCCCGAGTAGCTAGGATTACAGGTGCCTGCCTCCATGCCTGGCTAATTTTTGTATTTTTAGTATAAATGGGGTTTTGCCATATTGGCCAGGCTGGTCTCGAACTCCTGACCTCAGGTGACCCACCACCTCAGCCTCCCAAAGTGCTGAGATTACAGGTGTGAGCCACTGTGCCTGGTCTAATTTTTTTAAAAAGTAAAATAACATGGAAAATAAAATGGTAAGGATGTGGAAAAACTGGAACCCTCATACACTGGTGATGGAATGTAAAATGGTTCAGCCACTGCAGAAAACAGTTCGGTGATTTCTACAAAAGTTAAACAGGGGCTTACTATATGATCCCTCAGTTCTACTTTTAGGCATATACCCAAAAGAATTGAAACAGGTACTCAAACACATATGTGCTCACACGTGTTCAAGTAGCACTTTTCACAATAGCTAAACATGGAAACAGTGCAAATGTCCATCAATTAATAAATGGATCAACAAATTGTGGCATACATGAACAACGGGATGTTTGTCAGCTGTAAAAAGGAATGAAGTAATGATAAATTCTACAATGTAGGTGAACCTCAAAAATGTCATGCTGAGTGAAAGAAGCCAGCCACAAGAGGTGAAATATTGTATGATTTCATTGATGTGAAATATCCGGGATAGATAAATCCCTAGAGATGGAATGCTGATTAGCAGTTAATGGGGGCTGGGGGGAAAGGGAGAACTGGGAGAAATTGCTTTATGGGTAAGCCTTTTTTCTGGAGTGATGGTAATAGTTTGAACTGGATAGAAGTGATGGTTGTACAACATTGTGAATGTGCTAAATGCCACCAAACTGTTCACTTTAAAATTGTTATTTCTCTTTGAATTCTTTTAAAAGTTAAAGAACCATTGTACTCTTTTTGTTTGTTTATTTGAGACAGGATCTTGCTCTGTCACCCAGGTGGGATGATCATGGCTCACTGCAGCTTTGACCTCACCATGTAGCCCAGGTTGGTCTGGAACTCCTGGGCTCAAGCGATACTACTGCCTTGGCCTCCCAAAGTGCTGGGATTATAGGCGTGAGCCATCACACCTGGCCCACTCTACTCTTAAGTAAAGGAATATACAGATACAAAAACTGGTCATAAATGTTGATAGCAGCTTTATTTGTAACAGCCAAAGACTGGAAGCAACCCCGATGTTATCAACAGGTGAAAGGATTGACATATTGTGATACATCTATACAATGGAATACTATATGGGAATAAAAAGGAACAAACTATTGACAGATGCAATGACTCAGGAAATTTATTGTACAACATAGTGACCATAGTTAATATATACTTGAAAATTGCTGAGAGAGTAGATTTTAACTTACTCCATAAAAATATGTGGAGTAATGCATATGTTAATTAGCTTGATTTAGCCATTTCACAATGTTTATATACATCAAACCATCATATTGTACACCATAAATAAATTGATGTTTATGTTAATTTAAAAATTAAAAAAGATCAGCCTTAACTAAAATAAAAGTACTCTGACATTCTAAAATTAAAGACTGCTTGTATTTTGAGAGATACAAACCGGCAAACCAAAAATAAAGAAATCCAAATTCTAGGAAAACAAGGGAAAATATGCTCAACCTTCCTTAGTTCTGTTTTCCTGCTTTCTTCCCTTCCTTATCCTCTCCCTATTGCCTACCTTTCCTCCTCCTCTCTTTCCTTTCTCCTTCCCTTCTTTCAGTCTTGGAGCTAATACTTAAAAATGCTAACAATTGTTAATACATATTAATAGCAATATGTATCTTGTTCTTGTACTTTATATTTACATGTTCTTAGAAAGGGAGAAATAAAAAGGAAAATGTTATTAAAAAAAAGACATGGGTAAATCTCAAGAAAATTATGCTGAGTAAAAGAAGTCAGACAGAAAGTGTTCATACTGCATGAGTATATCTATATAAAGTTCCAGAATACACAAACTAATTTATAGGGATAGAAAGCAGATCAAAGGTTGTCTGGGAAAGTATGACTGCATGGAAGACTGGGAGGCAGGGGACGAAGAAAGTTCATGGGGTTGATGAATATGCTCATATCTTGACTTAAGTGATAATTTTATGGGTGTGTACATTTGCCAAGGGTTACTAAATTGTAGACTTTAAACATGTCAGCCTACTGTATGTCAATTATACCTTAATAAAGCTTTAAAAAAAAATCTAACAAATTTGGATGAAAAGTAAGCATACTCCAACCATATGACCCAACCATTTTGCTTCTAGCTAAAATAAAGAAATATATGATTTTACAAAAATTAATGCACAAAAGAGAATGCATAAATATTCATATTAGCTTTATAATAAGTAAAGACTGGAAGCAACCTGGACATTCAACAGGTGAATGAATCAACAAATTGTAGTACATCCATATAATAGAATACTACTCATCAAAACACATGAACTATTTCTGCACTATTGGTGCACTCAATACCATGGATGTATTTTTTAAAAATTATGCTGAGTGAAAAAAGACAAAACGGTGTATGCTATATGATTCCATTTATGTTAAACTCTAATAAATACAAACAAACTTAGAGAGAAAACAGAACAATGGGGACTGGGATTGGGTGTGCAGAAAAGGATTACAAACAGGCACAAGAAAACATCAAGAGTGATGAGTATGTTTACTATTTATTTATTTATTTATTTATTTATTTTGAGACGGAATCTCCTTCTATTACCCAGACTGGAGTGCAGTGGTACAATCTTGGCTCACTGCAACCTCTGCCTCCCAGTTCAAGTGATTCTCTTGCCTCAGCCTCCCGAGTAGCTGGGATTACAGGTGCCCACCACCACACCTGGCTAATATTTGTATTTTTAGTAGAGACAGGGTTTCACCATGTTGGTCAGGCTGGTCTCGAACTCCTGACCTCAGGTGATCCACCCATCTCAGTCTCCCAAAGTGCTGGGATTACAGGTGTGAGCCACCACACCCGGCCACATTTACCATCTTGATGGTTTCCCAGGTGTCACACGTATCAAATACAGGCAGACCTCTTTTTGTTGCACTTCACTTTTTTGTGCTTTGCCTATATTGCAGTTTTCTTTATTTGCAAATTGAAGGTTTATGGCAACCCTGCACTGAGCAAGTCTACTGGGACCATTTTTTCAAGAGCATGTGCTCACTTAGTGTCTCTGTGTCACATTTTGGTAATTCTTGAAATATTTCAAACATTTTCATCATTATTGTATCTATTAGGGTGACCAGCAATGAGTGATCTTTGAGTAATTGTTTTGCGACAGTATGAATGGTGCCCATATAAGATGGTAAACTTAAAAAATGTGTGTATTCTGATTGCTCCACTGACTGGCTATTCGCCCATCTCTCTCCCTCTCCTTGGAGCTCCCTATTCAGTGAGACTCAATAATATTGAAATTAGGCCAATTAATAACTTTACAATGTCCTCCTAGTGAAGGCGAGTGTCAAGTGAAAGGGGAGTTACATGTCTCTCACTTTCAATTAAAAGCTAGAAAATCCTAAGGCCCTTAATTATACTAAATCTACTCTACTCATGCTCTATAAATACAACAACAAAGCCTGGGTGACAGCATATCTGTTTATAATATGGTTTGATGAATATTTCTAAGCCCACTGCAGAGACCTGCTACTTAGAAAAAAAAAGATTCCTTTCAAAATATTGGTGATCATTGACAATACACCTGGTCACCCAAGAGCTCCGATGGAGATGTACAAGGAGATTAATGCCGTTTACATGCCTGCTAACACAACATCTAGTCTGTAGCCCCTGGATCAAGGAGTAATTTCAACTTTTAAGTCTTATTATTTAAGAAATACATTTCATAAGACTATGGCTGTTATAGACAGTGATTCCTCTGACGGATCTTGGCAAAGTTAGTTGAATACCTTCTGGAAAGGATTCACCATTCTAGATGTCATTATAAATATTCGTGATTCCTAGAAGGAGGTCAAAATATCAACATGAACAGGAGTCTGGAAGAAGTAGATTCCAATACTCCCCGATGACTTTGAGGGGTTCAAAACTTCCTTCAGTGGAGGAAGTCACTGCAGATGTGGTGAAAATAACAAGAGAACTAGAATTAGAAGTGAACCCTGAAGATGTGACTGAATTGCTGCAATCTCATGATCAAACTTCAACAGATGAGGAGCTGCTTCTTATGGGATATGAAAAGAGTTTTCTTGAGATGGAATCTACAGCTGGTGAACATGCTGTGTTTATTTTTGAAATCACAATAAAGGATTTAAAATATTACATAAACTTAGTTGAGAAATCAGAGTCAGGGTTTGAGAGGATTGATTCCAATTTGGAAAGAAGTTCCACTGTAGGTAGAATGTTATCAAACAGCACCACGTGCTATAGAGAAATTTTTCATGAAAGTACAATCGATCGATGTGGTCAACTTCACCGTTGTCTTATTATAAGAAATTGTCACAGCCACCCCCACCTTCAGCAACAACCTGCCTGATTACTCAGCAGCCATCAACACTGAGGCAAGACCCTCCGCCAGCAAAAAGATTATGACTCACTGAAGGCTCAGATAATTGTTAGCAAACTTTAGCAATAAAATATCTTTAATTAAGGTATGCAAATTGTTTCCTTAGACATAATGCTATTATACACTCAACTGCAGTATAGTATACACATAACTTTTATGGAATCCAATACATTCATGTGACTAGCTTTATTGTGATATTTGCTTGGTTGTGGTGGTATGGAAATGAGCTTGAAATATCTCTGAGGTATTCCTGTTTATGTTTCATATCAAAACTTGTATCAAATTGTATATTTTAGATATACAGGTAGTTTATTGTCTGCCAATTACAACAAACTACAATAAAGCTATTAAAAATATGGCGAATCAGCTGGGTGCGGTGCTCGCGCCTATAATCCCAGCATTTTGGGAGGCCAAGGCAAGTGGATCACGAGGTCAGGCATTCAAGACCAGCCTGGCCAAGATGGTGAAACCCTGTCTCTACTAAAAAT
>NW_012108697.1:1929542-1942708 GCF_000951045.1 Mandrillus leucophaeus
AAATTAGCCAGGCATGGTGGTGGGCACCTATAATCCCAGCTACTCGGGAGGCTGAGGCAGAGAATTGCTTGAACCCAGGAGGCAGAGGTTGCAGTGAGTTGAGATTGTGCCACTACACTTCGGACTGGGCGACAGAGTGAGACTTCGTCTCAAAAAAAAAAAAAAAAAAAAAAAAAAAAAATCTAAAATGCAGATCTGACCACGCCGCTTCCATACTTAAAATGCTCAAAATGCTTCAAGGTTACCTGACACATGTGGTCAAGGTCTGGCACAATGTGGCAACAACTTTCTGCAGCCTCATCCTCCATTTTCCCTTCTCCTACCTTGTAAGTATATTCAGCTCTGACACATTCTGCTTCTATACCATTTCATTGCTTTGGTCATGCCGTTCCTCCTTCTGGGATGTGCTCTTTTTTCTGATTTCTTTAAAATCCCTACTCCTCCTATAAGGTCTAGCTCAAATGCCTTTCCTATAAAACCTCTCTGGATTCTCATTGCTACTTAAATGCTTTTTCTTCTTCAGACCCCATAGCATTTGTGCTTATTTCATGATTTCCATCATAGGCTAATCTTAATTTCCCAGCACAGTGATTTGCATGTGTTTAAGTTCCTGACAAGATTTTATTTTATTTTTTTTGAGAAAGAGTCTTGCTTTATTACCCAGGCTGGAGTGCAATGATGCGATCTTGGTTCTCTGCAACCTCCACCTCCCAGGTTCAAGCGATTCTTCTGCCTCAACCTCTTCATTAGCTGGGATTACAGGCGCACACCACCACACCCGGCGAATTTTTGTATTTTTAGTAGAGACAAGGTTTCACCATGTTGGCCAAGCTGGTCTCAAACTCCTGATCTTAAGTGATCTACCTGCCTCAGCCTCCCACCAACAACATTTTAAAACTCTTTGAGGGCAATGACTCCTCTTTATTAATCTGTATATCCCCTGCAACCCAAAGCACAAAGACTTACTAGTAATTGGTGCTTTGTAAATATTTTTGAGTTGAATTGGATAATTTAACTTCTAAGTGACTTCATCCTAAATTTAGCTTTTCTGTCCACTCACCTACAAAGAAGTGTATGAATATGAGCAAGGATATTTGGACACCATACATTGAGCTACCCTCATAATAAGCCGTAGTGACAATGCAGGCAGCTTCTCTAAGTGAGAATTTCATGTAAAATTAAGAAAATATTCTCTAATCTTTGCTGGCCCATAGTTTGCTATTAACATCGTCTTTGGGCAATGAATGGAAAATTTGGCTCACAAAAATCAGAAAATGCTAAACTTCTAGACAGGTAAACTCTGACACAATAATTAATTGAATCCAATAGTTCCTGCTACATTCCCCAAACCAAAAACATTGTCATAGAATGCTACCCATTATCCCCACCAAAACTAAGTTCTGGGGCTGGACATGGTGGCTCATGCCTGTAATCTCAGCACTTTGGGAGGCTGAGGCGGGCGGATCACCTTAGGCCAGGAGTTTGAGGCCAGCCTGGCCAACATGGAGAAACCCCACCTCTACTAAAAACATGAAAATTAGGCAGGCATGCTGGCGTATGCCTGTAGTGTCAGCTACTCAGGAGGCTGAAGTTAGAGGATCACTTGAGTCCCGGAGGTTGCAGTGAGCTGAGATCGCGTCACTGTAGTCCTGCCTAGGCAACAGAGCAAACAAAAGAAACAAAACAAAATATACACAAAAACCAAGTTCTGTATCCTGGTTAGCTTAAAGGGAACTGTGGGGCATTTTCAATAAAAAGATTTCTGTTTCTGAGATTATACCCCTCGGGTACCTGGACTCTTCTGAGGTTTGGGTTCCATGATGGCTGTGTGTCCTCCCCTGTCAAAAGGAAGGGTTAGTGTTAGTCCCCAAACAACAGCGTGTGTGTTTCATTGACCAGCCACCGCTTCAGTGAGTATTGGGATCATGCTCATGAATGTTGCTGAGATGGGTTATGAGTTTCCCATTCCCATTCTTTCTTTAGTATTTCCCTCCCTGGGCCTGAGGCTGACAGTAGCTACGGTAACGGGGACGCATCCAAGCAGCTTGTCCTCACTCAGTGGGTGGTTCTGCGGAGGTGTTGTTGAGATGACTGAAGGAGCTGTCTTCCTTGGACTTTCTCTGTTCTTGCTGCATAAGAGGCTTTGATAAGAGAGCTAGGGGATGGCAACACCAAGAAGAGATAAGAACAGGGCAAAGGGCAGGATGTCATGGAGCCAATATAGTTGAGAAAGCCTCACTGGCTTAGAGGAAGCCCAAGATAAGCCCTTCTCCATGCCAGAGGCTCGCTTTCTCCAGGGGAAATTTAAGAATAAGGACTGCCAGGCATGGTGGCTCACACCTGTAATCCCAGCACTTTGGGAGGCTGCGGCAGGCAGATCACGAGGTCAGGAGTTCGAGACCAGCCTGACCAACATGGTGAAACCCTGTCTCTACTAAAAATACAAAAATTAGCCAGGCATCGTGGTCCGCGCCTGTAATCCTACCACTTGCCTATAATGCCTCAGGAGGCTGAGACAGGAGAGTCGCTTGAACCCAGGAGGTGGAGGTTGCAGTGACCCTAGATTACGCCACTGTTTTTGAGCTGCTCTTTGTCAAAAGGCCAAAAAAATCATTTTTAAAAATAAAATATTTCTAAAGCCTTTAAAGTTTATGAAATGCATTTGCATACTCTTTTTGTGTGTTTCAGCATGGCCTCATTCTGAGACAGCTCATTTTACAAATGAAAAGTTGCATTTGAGAGAAGACTGAGGTGACTTGGACCTAGGTCCCCTGGCAGAACTCCACACAGCACCACATTCATGCTCATGGACACTCCCAAATAACATTTGCCTGCCCTGTACCCTGTGGATGTCAAAGTGTGCTTTGGAGGATATCTCTGTCCTTCCAGTGTCTGTGAAGTGCTCCGGAGTCGTGTGTTGTGACCATTCCTTGTTCATCTCCCCACCCACCATAAAAATGAGAGGACAGATAAGGCAGTAGGGTGTGGTGGTTTAGAGTGCTAGCTCTGGCATCTGGGTTTAAATTTCATCTCCATGAATTATGAGGAATGTGATCTTTGATACTTTATAATACTTCTCTACACTTCCATTTCTAATACTTCTCTACACTTCCATTTCTAATACTTCTCTACACCCATTTCTAATACTTCTCTACACCTCCATTTATTCATCTGTAACATAAAGGTTATTACCACCCTCATCAGATTGCTGGGAGCATCACTGGAGACACCCTGTTGATGAGCACTCCTCAGTGCATAATAGAAGCTCAATAAATGCTAGTTGTTAGGTCCTTTCCAGCTCAGATATTCTATGATTCTATGGTTGTTTAATAATGGGTAGCATTTTTTGAGTACTTAATACATTCCAGACACTTCTAAGCAATATGTATATGAAAGATTTTATGTATATGTATACATATAATTTCACGTATACATATACAATCTCATCCTATCCTCATAACCATACTCTAAAGCTTGCACTGTTTTTACAATGATACAATGCCCATTTACAGATGAGGAAACGGTTATCGGAGAGATTACACAACTTGCCTTTGATCATGTAATGAAAAAGAAGCAGAACCAGAATTCTAACTTGAGAGCTGGCCTACTTTGTTCTTCCTCCTACCTAAGAAAGTAGAATTAAGTCTTGTCATAGTTCTGCTTGCATTTCTTGTCGTTGCCCCCAAACAAAAAAGAAAACCTTTCTGATTTAGCTGTTTGATCTCATTCAGGAGAATCTCCCCACAATCACGCCTAACCTATTTAAAATATAACATTATTTTGGATTTAGGGAATACAACATACCAAGAGGTCCGTCCTGTTTCCCTCTGACTCTAGTATAGCCTAGGAAGCTTATGAAGAAAGAGCCCATGGAAATACTGCATATCTGCAAAATTTTCCATTTCCAAATTTGCAATTGCTCAATTGCTAAAAAGCTTCTAGATCATCCCAGCCTTGGGAGTCCAAACCAGATACACCAAGCAGTACTTACTGGAAGCCAGGTGGTCGCTGGTCCAATGCTCAGAAAAGTGCCTTGTCCTGAAGATTCCTGAACTCCTGCTGACGCTGAGCCTTGGTGCCTGGGTGAGGATTAAGCACAAGCTGTGCTTGAAATCTGAACCACCAGGAAGTTCCCAAACTACTCTTCTTGAGCAGATTTTATTATTGCCCCAAATTGAAATGGAAGCTGTGCCCTCGGGGGAAGTTCTGGGGCTTCATACCTGTGGCTCGCCGCAGAACCGCCTTGGTGTCCCAGCTGTCTAGCACGGGAAAATGATAAGCAAACATTTCATTTCAAAAATGAAAGCAAACAAATTAATAATAATAAAAAAATTCCTGCCAGACTTTGGACCATGATTACAATAACCCTTATTGAGAACAATGCCAATTTATCCTCAACCGTCTGTGGCGACTACCACTGAAAAAAATTCCCTTTGCCTCCCTCAGCCATATCTTAACCAATGTCTTCCTGGGAAGGATAGAAAGGGTTCCTTTGTACCAGATGAGGAAATAAAAAACCTGGTTTCTCTAACACACTTGTACATGGCAATGGTTTCCAGGAAGAGTTGCTCATTCAGCCATAACAGAGTGTTATCATCAACAGGGTGGCGCTAGGCATGTTCCCCTGCACAGCCACCAGCAGCAATTGAATAAATCATCATGCTTAGACCTGCTGAGTGGTATCCAGCCACCAAAGTGTCTTAGATATATTTTCATGTATATTACAAATTTCTAGGGGAGAGTAAGAAGTGACAATGGATTTTATCCTGTTCTACTACCTTTAGAAGTAAAAGTACATCATTTTAATCCTCATCCTCACGAGGGTAGCTGGCCTGGAATCAGCTCAGCCATGGATCCATTGTGGGGTCTTGGCAAGTTAACTGGAGTTCTCTGAGTCTGTTTCCTCATCTGCAAAATGGGACAGATAATACTGACTTCACAGGTTTTTTTTTTTTTTAAGTTAATAAAATTTCACATATAAAAAGCTTCTAGCACAGTGCTTTATCCACAGTTAGCATTCAACAGAGGTTATTTCTTTGTTTTTCTCTTTTGCATCCTATGGAGGGTAGATGTTATTGGCTCCTTCATTTAGCAAACCTAGCTGGACTTCAGGCATACAGAAATTATTAATATATTATTTGCTTCCTGCACAGGATCAGTTTTGCTTGATTTAGGAAAAACAACTTCTTAAATTTGATATAGTTCGGATGTCCCCTCCAAATCTCACGTTGAGATGTAATCCCCAGTGATGGAGGCGGAGTCTAGCTGGAGGTATATGGATCCCTCATGGCTTGGTTCTGTGTCTGAGATAGTGAGTGAGTTGTAGCGAGGTCTTTGTTTAAAAGTGTGTGGCATCTCCCCCAACTCTACTGCTCCCACTCTCACCACGTGACATGCCTACTCCCGCCTCACCTTCTACCATAAGTAAAAGAAAGCGCCTTGAGGCCTTCCCAGAAGCTGAGAGATGCCAGCACTATGCTCCCTGTAAAGCTGGCAGAGCCATGGGCCAGTTAAACCTCTTTTCTTTATAAATTACCAAATCTCAGGTATTTCTTTATAACAAGACAGAGAATGACCTAACAGCATTTCCTGGATGTTCTTTTAGGCCAACTTTTTACGATTCTGGAGATAGTATCTCTATATTAGATCTTTAATCAGATACTAGTTGTAACTCTAAGTAGTTCATAAAAAGCTTGTACTGATTTCCACTTACTTGGGAACTATAAAGTCCAGGCAGACCATTGTTATAATATAGAGACCTAACCAAAAAGGGGAAGAGGGAAAGTTACTGTCAGACTTGTGTTCCTTTAGAAAGGATACCTATGAGTCAGTTAGATGGGCTTTCCGTCAGCAACCTGTTCATCTGTCTGTCCATCTACCTACCCACCCTTCAAACCCACCCTATTCTAGGCTTTTTTGTATTATTTTCCCATAGTATTACAAAACTCTTTGGGGGAAGAAGCCTAATAAAGCTATTTGTACTGTAGATGAACCCATAAAATAAAAACTGAAAAACAAACAAAAACTGGCACAGACATCAAATACTAAACTTATGAAACAAACATCCCTATGAAACACAAGCATAGGTTTTTTAAGTTGTCTCCAGTGACCTGTAAACAAGGTATGGATTACCTGTCACAATAAGCAATCGCCTGTTCATCTGAAAGATCAGATGAGTTATTTGATGACTTTGTTAATTGAGCTTCTCTGTCATGAAGATGCTCTTTAGTTCTGCTGCCTCTTAACCAAAACACAACTGAACAGTTTATATGGCATGGCAATACCTACTACTTAATGGGGATTTTTGTTTTACATAGAATATCTCATTTAATTCTACCTTGTTACAGAATAAATTTTATTATTCCTAATTTTAAAGGAGGGAATTTAAATTTAGAGAGATTAAATAACTAGCTAAGGATCATGCAGCTAGTAAGTGACCCACAGAAATCAGACTGGTCTGTCTTGACTCCAAAGCCTGTGTGTGTTCTTTCCTACGCTACACTATGTGAGTCCTGGGCTGAGATCAGTTGGCCTTGCTCTCGGCCTACTCTGACTGTGTGATATTGCATAGGTTGCCAGATATTTGGACCTTGTAATCCCATTACTGTCCTTCCCCAAAAATCTCTAAGTACCCATTCATCTCTGATTATGATTATGCCTTTGAGTCAAAGTCAAGGGCTTATTAGTGTGCAGGCCTTTTCACTCCATGCCGTATGCTCATTGTCCATGTGGATAGTAAATGTGTCCTTGTCAGTGACACTGGTAAAGGAGTGACATCAATCATATCACTTCAAAGCATCCTTACTATACCTCTTCTCTGGAACAAAGAATTCAAGGAAAGCAAGGAGAAAGCTGTACACAGAACAAAGTAATAACAAGGGTATCTTTTAGATTATGTTAAAAATGGTATCAAACCAAGACCTATTTTCTATCATCTGTTTGGTTGTGGTCTGAATCATCTGATGTTTGTAAAGAGAAAGGAACTGATGATATAAAGCATTTTGTATCATTTTATGTGATTCTCTTCCATGACTGATTTTGGAAATTGCTCTATGGTTAGGACTATTTTAGCTGTTAAAAAAGAAAAAAAAAACCAACACTCAACAATAGTGGCTTATAATTTATTTATCATACATCATGCAAGAAGTCTGGAGTGAAGCATTTCCAGACTTATTTTGATGACTCAGTGATGTCAGAACTAAGGTTATGTCTCCGATTTTCTTGGCCTTTTCCATACGGCCAGAAGTTGGCTGTCGTAAGTATCATGTTTCCACAACACACCATCTCAAGCAGCAGGGAAGTGTTGGGAGAAAATGAGCATTCTCCTTATGTGCTTTTCACTTCATGGAGAAAAATTTCTCCTACAAGTCCTGGATAAGACTTTCTCTTACATCTGATTGGATTGATCAGCTGTTACCTCAAGAAGACCAGTCATTGGCAAAGAGGAAATGAGATTTCATTGGCTTGCACCAATCGTGATAATTTCCCTTGCTATCTGAACAAAATTGGGGTTCTGCTAGCCACGAAGATGGAGCATAACTGTTGCAGATATTATCATCCCTCTCTCCCACCGTCATCCCCTGCCTCCCTCTCAAGATCGTTTCCAAGAACTCTTACTCCTGGTCTCTGCATGCTGAGCACCTTGACCTTTGTACGTGCTGCTCCCTCTCTCCGGCTCACTCTTCTCCTGTTTCTTCTGCTGGCTAACTACTATACATCCTTCAGTTCTCGCTCAGACATCACTTCTCAGTGACTCCTTCTCTCCCCAGACAAGGCCAGATTCTTTATGACACATTATCATGGTGCAGTGTTAACTTCAGTACCCATTTGCCATTTGTAATTTTAGATGCATTTGTCTGATTATTTGGTTAATGTCTGTCTCTTCCTCCAGAAGACTGTATAATCCATTAGTACTGTGTCTGTTTCTTCTGACCAGCGTATCTCCAGTAGCTAGCTTAAATGCCTATCCATTCTTTATTTACAGTGTGCCTACTATGTGCCAGGTGTTAGAGATAATAAAGAAATGGAAAGATTAGTGTTTTTTGAGAGCTCATAATTTGACCAGGGAGATCCAGAAAAAACTAACTTTAATACTCCGTTAGTAATCCCTCCTACTTCACTTTTGTACCTCACTCTTATGATTACACTCTGGACCTTGGAACTACCCATTCTTGCATGACCTTTGATAACTTTGCCTCTGGTGCTCCACTTTCCAACTGCAATCTCCCTTCCTTCTATGCTTTACGTTTCTTCACTTCATCCTCTCCAAGACCTCAAGATTTTGGACCCTTCCTTGTTCTTTCGATATGTCTACTGAGATCAATGTCCACTACCAGCTGAAACTGCCACTCTCTCAACCCCCTGCAAAAGGAGATAAAGTGGGCTGAACTTTGCACAAGAATAACCACTTATGGGATCAGGGTGAGCACCTTACCCTACGACTGCTTCTCTATTGGCTGGCTGTTGACCCAGGGAATGGCCTGACACAAAGAACTTTGCTCAGAAGAGGCAATGGCCGTGAGCCAACCCTTGCTGAAATTTTCTCTTCTCTTTGCTTCCAGGTTACTCTCTCACTTGGTTCTCATCTATACTGATCTATTTCTTTGTTTTATTTGCTGGGTTCTTTACCAGCATGCAATCCTTACTTTTTGGGGTCCCCAGAGTTCCTTCCTTATATACTGTGTTTCCTTACTTTGTAAGTATTTCTCAATGCCGCAAATACTGTGGGTCCATTGAGGTTGGTGACCATAAATTTGGCAAGGTTCCTGATGTGTGATTTTCTCCAGTGGCCTTCAGCTGTTCAGGAGCAGGCATGGGGGAGCCAGGGCCTGGGGTTCCTTTCAGCTTAGCATTTTTGCTAGGAAGATGCCACGGAAGGACAAAGGAGCAAGGGAGTTTAAGATACTTGCTAAAGAATGCTTGAAATGTTGACTTATGGAATCAGAGGGTCATAAGGAGGAAATAACCAAGGACATAAAAAGGTAAAGGAGATACGAGGAGATTCTTGGGGAGGAGAATCCTGGGTGGCGATTCCTGGTGAGATGTGCCATCGAAGACAGATGGTACAAGCTGACTGAAGGATAGGAAGTAGTGCTTGGAAGGAACATGTTTGATTGATCTTAAAATAGAGAAATTGCAAGGCACAGGTAGCTGTGTAGCGTAGAAGGTCATTGGTGATGAGGAGATCAAGGAACTGAGGGGCTAACGTGTTTGGCCATCCACATGGATGTCCAGTTGATGGAGCAAAGTCCTTTTAAAGTTCTCTAAACATTTTAAAAACATGAGAAGCAGAATAAAGGTAATTAACACTACCTGCTTCCCCCAATACACATACATACCTGTGTCCATTTTTGTATTTGGATTCATCTGTTAGAGTAAAAGCAGATGTAGATGCCAAAAGAGGACTTGGAGATCCACAGAAGATTGAAGTCAGAATCTTCCTTACTTAAAGAGAACACTTGGGTCCAGTTTCTGGGGATTAGGGAATGTACACAGGTGACAGAGGATGGCCCAAAGATTTCGGACTGGGAGTCAGCCAGTGAGACCACCACTGGGGCAGAGGGAGGGGTGATGAGTTCTCCTTTTTTCTTTCATTTCTTTGCCACTGTGGCCCTGAATCTTAGTAGTTCTAACTTGGTTGGCACTGGGCCAAAAGAGTCAGTGTTGGTAAGGAAGGGGTGGCAGTGCAATTGAAGAAAAAGTGGAGTAGGAAGGAAATCCCAAATTAAGGTCCTGTGCAGTGGCCTCTTTCCCACCAGCCCATCACATCTGTAGGGTGTGGTGTAACCCTGGAACCCTATGATTCCTAGAACTCCTGTTGGTCAGTGTGGAGCTCCCCTGCTGCTCTGGATCTCAGAGCAGCCCAATTTTTTTTTTTTTTCACTTCAACTGCTATCATAACAGGAGCAACCCTATTTCGTTTCTGGGACCTGGAGAAGAAAGAGCATATTCCATATGGATTCTGTATGAATCATGAATTTGAGGAATCAGGTAAAGCCCATGAAATCAGACTACACATCCCACTTAGCATCGTGTTTTATTCTTCTAAAGTTTTTTATTCTTCTGAACTCAACTTCTAAATGTTTATTGTTCCAGGAGATGTATATCTTTTTAAAACGTTTTCATTCTTTTCATCTTCTATTTAAGTTGAAGGCAGTTAATAAGAAAGAAAATTTCCTTTCAGCATTTATTGGTACCACTTGCATAACAGGCACAGTTGGGAATTGTGAAAAAAGAATTAAACATAGACTTTGCTCTTAGGGACCTTATAAACTAATATGGCAGATAAATCTGTACAGAAATAACGTGTTAGGCAGGGTCCCAGCAGGAAACAGCATGCTCAAAGGATTTATGGAAGAGAGTTGTTGCAGGGACTGTCTACAGAGGTGGAGGCAGAGTTAAGGGAGCAGCAAGGAATGGTGGTGGGATGGTGGTACAGCAACAGTGGGAAGCTTTCACCTCCTCTAGGCTTGCAGGGGTGAAAGGAGGGAGAAGTGTTACCTAATTTTGATGAAAGCTGCAGTCATGAGATAAACCTACACTATAGGGGTAGTGGCCGTAGTCAACGTATATGGTCAGTTGTCCAGACCATGGCCCAGCATGATGGAGGGAGCAGGGGGGCTGGGGTGGGGTAGGACAGGGAGAAGCCAGCAAAGGAGATTAACAAGAAGCATTCAGAGGAGCATGCGGAAAACCAGGAGTGTGTGGTGTCTAGCAGTAGAGACAAGGTTTGGGTGGGTGGGGGGCAGCCACCTCACATGCTGCCAAGAGGAAGGGTGAGATGGATTTGGTAGGGTAAGGGCAACTGTGGCTTTGGCAAGAACCATTTGGTGAGTGGCGTGGAGCCAAAGTCTGATTGGAACAGGTTAACTAGAGAAATGACCCATCTGTTGAGGACCCTCAGGGCAATAAAGAGTGGAGGAGAGTGGAGAGGGGTTCTGGAAGGGCAAGTGGAGAAAATCCAGAAGGAGTATAATATGAGGATATTAAGTGGTCAGTGCTGTCAGGGCAAGGCAGAGCAAGAGCATGGGGATTCAGAGGAGAAAGCTACTCTCCCAAAGAGGGAAGAGAAAGAGACAGAGGGAGGTCTCATGGAGAAGACAGTGTCTTGGCTGGGTCCTACAGGCTGGTGTGGCCAACAGTTTCCATTTAATGCCCCCCACCCCTCCACGTCTCAATTGCCCTGGGTATTCATGTAACTTGTGGACAGCAGACACACTCTTGACCCCAGCAATGGCCCAGTCATGGTTCAGAGGCAGTGGGAGCCTCAGAGGGAAACTGGGTCAAAGGATCCCTCTCTTCCTCTGGGCAGGGTCCATGGGGATGGGAGAGTGTTTTGCTTCCATGAGGGAAGCCAGCCTTGCAATGAAGACGACACAGGACAAGGGCAAAACTGAAAGTCACAGAGATACAGAGCAGCAGTCAGGATGACTTGGCAAACTCTGGACCAAACTGTGCTTGAATTCCATCCTTCCTCTGCACTTTCTCATTATGGGAAACTAAAAACGTCCTGTTTAAGTCAGTTTTCATTAAATTGTTTTGTGAAATGTCAAACATCTTGGATGAGAGCTATTATGATTTGGACATTACCTAATTGGCCCAAGGATGAAGATGAGGGGAGGGAGTTTGGAGGCAGAGAAAATATAAGAAAAAGGAAGGTGACTCAACATAGCATAGTATTTACTAGCATGGAGTCAGACTTCCTGGGTCCATTGCTATGTTCCATAATTTGGAGAAGCTACTCAACCTCTCTATGCCTCAGTTTCCTTGTCTGTAAAACGAGAATGATGATAGCATACTTGATAGAGATGTTATGAGGATTTAATGAACTGATATTTGTAAAGAACTGAGAACAGTGTTTGGCATACAGAAAACACGTTATAAGTGCTTGTCCAATAAATGAAGGGCCTTGTGTCTATACTTTACAACTGAACTTGTACATGAGTCCCACCTGTAAAGAGAGGGGCTGGGCTCCCCTTAGAGTTTGAAGACTCTCCAAGTACTTAATGTAGTGACAATGTGGGTATCAGGTAATTCTTTCCATGTTTCATATGAGTAAATAGAGGTTTCAGGAAGGTCAAAATCATTTAAGAGAGAATGTGATAACAAACATCATGATGGAGTTAAAGCCCAGCAGACCAAGAATTAGGACACTGAGTTTTATGCTTCTGCTCTGCTTCAACTCACTGAAGACCTCAGGTCTGTCCCCTTTCTTCTTCTTATGGGTATGGGGGTTGACCAGATGATCTTCAGGTACCTAACAGACTTAATAGTTTCATAATAACACCACTGTAATTGATTTTCCAGTTTAACATTTACAAAGCATTTGGACAGCGTCTTCTGCTCATGCAAAAACCTTGTCAGAAAGGCATCATAGACATTATTTTCACTGTTTTACAACCAGG
Source organism: Mandrillus leucophaeus (assembly GCF_000951045.1). Taxonomy (NCBI): domain Eukaryota; kingdom Metazoa; phylum Chordata; class Mammalia; order Primates; family Cercopithecidae; genus Mandrillus; species Mandrillus leucophaeus. The sequence continues at coordinate 1,941,947 of NW_012108697.1, forward strand.
TAGGGAAGCCAGCTGATGAAAGCTTTCATGTCAGGTAAGTTATCCCTGAGGGTAACAGGAGCTGAATCGCACTGGGAAACACTCGGAGCGGGTGGAAAACACCTGCCTCAGAGTTATTCCATCCAGTGGGGAGGGAGCTGGGGTATTTATATACCAACCCTGCCAGTCGTCAGGGGACATTAATTTATTGGCATTTCTAGCCCGTCATACATGTAGCAAAGTGGGCTCAAGGGACCAGAGGAATCCTTGGGGCAAAAACACATGGATTCTGGCAGTTGAGAAAAGGCCAGTGCACTGACATGATTAGCATGAGGAGATATGGGCAGCCACCACCAGCATCTACTACAGTCTTCTTGGGAAGGTGCTGTTGTCATCTTTACTTGCAAATAGGCGTGTAAGATGTGATTTTAGTTGAGTACATTGCTATTCTGAACTCAGTTGCCTTACATGGGAAAGGGGACTTTGCAAATGTAGTTAAGAATCTGGGGATGGGAAGATGAAACTGATTCAGGTAGAATGGGGATGCCTGTAACCTCAAGGCAGGCCCAGCATAGTCACAAGGGTCCTTACAAGAGGGAGGGGTAAGTCCAGAGCGGGGGAAAAATGCTACTCTGATGGCTCTGAAGGTAGAGGAAGGAGCTAGGAGCCAAGGAATGTGGGCAGGTTCTAGCAACTGGAAAAGGAAAGGAAAATGTATTCTTCTCTAGAGCCTACAGAAAGAACCAGCCCTGTGGACATCTTGATTTTTTTTTTTTTTTTTTT
>NW_012108697.1:1942758-1946495 GCF_000951045.1 Mandrillus leucophaeus
TCTCGCTCTGTCACCCAGGCTGGAGTGCAGTGGTGTGATCTCAGCTCACTGCAACCTCTGCCTCCCAGGTTCAAGCAATTCTCATGCCTCAGCCTCCTGAGTAGCTGAGATTACGGGCACCCGCCACCACGCCCCGCTAATTTTTGTACTTTTAGTAGTGACAGGTTTCATCATGTTGGCCGGGCTGGTCTTGAACTTCTGAGCTCAGACGATCCACCCACTTCGGCCTCCCAAAGTGCTGGGATTACAGGTATGAGTCACGGTGCCCAGCCTTTTTTTTTTTTTTTTTTTGAGACAGGGTCTCACTCGATTCCCCAGGCTGGAGTGCTGTGGTTGATCCTGGCTCACTGCAGCCTGAACCTCTGGGGCTCAAGCCACCTTCCCACCTGAGCCTCCTGAGTAACTGGGACTACAGGCTCATGCCACCATGCCTGGCTACTTTTTGTATTTTTTTTTTAGAAATACAAAAGGTTTCACTATGTTGCCCAGGCTGGTCTTGAACTCCTGAGTTCAAGCTATCCTCCTGCTTTGGCCTCCCAAAATACTGGGATTACAGGTGTGAGCCACTGTACCCAGCCATGCTGACATCTTGGTTTTATACTTCTGACCTCCATAACTCAAAGAGAATCAATTTGTATTGTTTTAAGTCCCTAAATTTGTGATAGTCTGTTACAGTAGCAATTGGAAACTAATACAGAGACGTTGGATGGATATTGGGTGGGTTAATGGAAGAGTCTACCACAGATATCTAGCAGGTATCTTAAACAGCTTGCATAAAACAGAAATTTTGATTTTCGTCATCCTTACCTCTTGCATCAAAGTCATTCCCAATCTCAGGAAACAGCCCCGTGTCATCCACCTGCTTAAGCCAAAAATGTTGAGGTCATCCTGGATTTCCAGCCTGTTTTTGTTTAGTTTTGAGATGGAGTCTCGCTCTGTCGCCCAGGCTGGAGTGCAGTGGCACAATCTTGGCTCACCACAGCCTCCACCTCCTGGGTTCAAGTGATTCTCATGCCTCAGCCTTCCGAGTAGCTGGCACTACAGGCTTGTGCCACCATGCCCGGCTAATGATTTCTAGCCTTTCCTCACATTCCCACCTCAAATTTATCAGCAAATCCTACTGGCTCTTGCTCAGTAGGTGTATACTTATCCCCAAACTCACTGAGTTGTATATATTAAATATGCAACAGCTTTTTGCGTGTCAATCATACCTCAATAAAGTGCTTTTTTTTTTAAAAAAAAAAAAAAAAAGGCCACGCCCAAATCAGACGCCTTCTCACGACCCATTCCACCTGCCATCATTTCCACCTAGGTCATGACTGCAGCAGCCTCCCACCTGGCTCCCTGCTCCACTCATTCTCCTGCTAATCCATTCTCCAGAGTGTCTTTCACAGTCGTACATCAGATCCTGTCCCTCCCCTGCTCCAATCCCTGCAATGGTTTCCCGTTTCATTAGAAGGAATCCAATGTGCTTGCCACGGCTGAAAGCCTGACTGATCTGGCCCTGCCTGCCTTTTGCCTCTGCTTTCAGCACCCTGCTCTGCAATACTGGCTTTTTTTAAAAGTTACTATTTTATTTTTCCATAAGGTATTGGGGTATAGGTGGTATTTGGTTACGTAAGTTTCTTAGTGGTGATTTGTGAGATCCTTGTGCATCCATCACCTGAGCGGTGCACACTGCATCATGTATGTTGCCTTTTAGCCCTCATCCCCCTCCCACTCTTCTTCCCAAGTCCCCAAAGTCCATTGTATCATTCTTATGCCTTTGCGTCCTCATAGCTTAGCTCCCACATATCAGTGAGAACATATGATGTTTGATTTTCCACTCCTGAGTTACTTCACTTAGAATAAGAGTCTCCAATCTCATCCAAGTCACTGCAAATGCTGTTAATTCATTCCTTTTTATGGCTGAGTAGTATTCCATCATATATACATATATATATATCTCACAGTTTCTTTATCCACTCATTGATTGATGGGGATTTGGGTTGGTTACCATGATTTTGCAAGTGTGAATTGTGCTGCTATAAACATGTGTGTGCAAGTATCTTTTTCGAATAATAATTTCTCTTCCTCTGGGTAGATAACCAGTAGTGGGATTGCTGGATCAAATGGTAGTTCTACTTTTAGTTCTTTAAGGAATGTCCACACTGTTTATGTAGCAGCTGTACTAGTTTACATTCCCACCAGCAAACCCTGGTTTTCTCGATGCTTGTCAAAGAGGCCCAGGTGGTAGCTACCCCAGGGCCTTTGCATGTGCCACTTGCTCCACCGAGAACCCTGCTCTTTCATACAGCCATGTGGTCCACTCCCTCACTCCACTCTGGTGTCTGCCCAGCTATATTCTCCCCAAAGAGGCCTTTCCCAGCCACTCTGTCTGACATGGACTCCTCTCTCCCACGTCACTGTTTCTGAGCTCCTTCTCCTGCTTTATCTTTCTTTATAACCCTCCTCTCTCTATCACTCTCTCTAGAACTGTCTGTCTTCCCTACTAAAAGGTAAATCCTATGAGACTAAGATTGTTTTGTTCAGTGCCAACAACAGTGCTTGGCACAGAGTTCAATAAATATTTGTTAATTGAAATGCACACACACACACGCACACACATATGGTTATTTATATGATTACTTCCTTTTGGATGTCACGGACAGTTAAGGGTAAGTGGTGACTTCCCACGTAGCTGTGGTTTACCTAGAACACGGATTTGTGCATTTTGACAGAGCCACCCACATCTCTCATATCTTTATGCCTGAAAGAGAAATTGGTCTTCAGCTCCCACAAGTCCTGTCAAGCTGGAAGAGAAATTGTGAACCAACTGTGTAATTTCATTGAAAATACAAATCCTCCAACACAGCCCCTTTCAATCACAAAAGGATCTTTTTGTGCTCTCAAATGAGAGGCACCATTGTCCCTGTTGGGTATGTGGGACACTCTTAGGTGCTGGTTGATTATAGCAAACTCTTACCTGGCATTCTTACTTAATCAACTATTTCTAGCACATACCCAAATTTCCTGTTTTTTAAAGTGATCATGCTCTTTTGCCCTTGGTACTTATTTTAGTGTTTTAAAACATACATTTTTGAAAAAGCTGATAGAATATATCTTTTTTTTTTTTTTTGCAAATTCTCTCCTGCTTTTTGTTTTGTTTTCTCTTTCCTCTTCCCCCTCTTATAACCAGTCTCATAAAGGGCGTAGCTATCCCTTAGGACTCTCCTTACACTCTAAAGTTTCTGAACTGTTCAACTCACCCCTTTGGGACTATTCTACCACTGGTGAGAAGCTTGGCTGCAAATGGGAATCTCCTGGAAAGGTTTAACAACACTGATGGCTGGGTGCCAGCCTGAGAGATCCTGATTTAGTTGGTCTGGGGTGCTGCCTGGGCATTGAGATTAGAAACCTCTCCAGGTGACTCTAAGGTGTTGCTGGTGTTGACAGTCATCCCATGTAGTCCCTCTCTTTAGAGTCTTTAGAACTTAAAAATCAACTCCACTGGTCGGGTGTGGTGGCTCATGCCTGTAATCTCAGCACTTGGGAGGCTGAGGCAGGCGGATTGCCTGTGGTCAGGAGTTCGAGACCAGCCTGGCCAACACGGCAAAATCCCATCTCTACTAAAACTACAAAAATTAGCCGGGCATGGTGGCCCATGCCTGTAATCCCAGCTACTCAGGAGGCTGAGGCAGGAGAATCGCTTGAATCCGGGAGGCGGAGGTTGCAGTGAGCCGAAATCACTCCATTGC
>NW_012108697.1:1946545-1953383 GCF_000951045.1 Mandrillus leucophaeus
AAAAAAAAAAAAAAAAAAAAAAAAAAAAAAATCAACTCCATAGACTCCTTGAAATTTTCCATACTTCTTAAACTCACAAAGACTTGCCTTTTGCTTGATGACTCAGTTTTCATAAGAACACCCACCAAAGGAAATGTCTCCTTACTTGATTTTAGATTTTTTTGGGAGTTTGCAAAGCCATTTTTGTGTATTTTCCCGGCTCCTCCCAACATCACTGTGAGGTGGGCATTCAGGACTGAGATGAGGCAATGGAGCTACAGCAGTAGTCTACAGAGTTAGGCTAGGGCTGCCAAACTGAGGAGAATAAACAAAGAAACACAACAAAAAATAACTCCGTCTCAAAACAAAAAACAAACCAAAAAAACCCACTCACACAGGATACCCATTTAAACTGAAATTTTAGATAAACAACAATTAAGTTTTTAGTATATTTTGTGCAGTAGTTGGGATATATATATTAAAAAATGGTTTTTCTAACTGAAATTCCAGTTTAACTGGGCATCTTCTATTTCATATGGCAACTCTACACTCAGCGCTCACTCCTCTTCTGAAGCTCAGGCCAGCATCTTATGCCCTTCTCTTTCCTGCCTATGATCTCCAGCAGCTTGACTACATCGCTTTTGGAAGACATTCTTCCTCTCCATTGCATGGGTAGCCGTTATCCTCAAAAAGAACCTCTTCTGTATGTCAGCATTATTTGCATGTCCTTTTGTTCCCCCCATCCTTATCTCCTTTCTGTAGCCTCAATTATCGGTAAGATCAAGCTGATTTAAAAAACACAACCCAACATTTACTTGCCTTTTGCTTGATGACTCGGTTTTCATAACAACACAAAACAAAGAAAATGTCTCCTTATTTGATTTTAGATTTTTGGGGAATTTGCAAAGCCATTTGTGTGTGTTATTTCCTTGGCTCTGCCCAACATCCCTGTGAGGTGGGCACAAGACCTGTGGAGATAGGCATTATTTCCTGGGTACTCACATAGGACTAATTCAGTCTGAGGATGAAAGAGGAATGGTTTGGAGAGATTAAGAGACTCCTGAGGTCATACAGCTTGGAAGTGCCAAAGTTGGGATTTGAACCTGGGACTGTCTGACACCAGGGCCTTTTTTTTCTTAATTAGCATGCTAGGAAAACAAGAAGATGGTACTGAGGGCCTTGTGGCTTAGCTATTCAAGTTTTCCAGACTTGTTCAATTTGGCTTTCTGCATCTCCTGGGGTGTGGAACAATCATTGGATAAACGTTTTTCCATTCCATGTGGGTGACTTGAGAGATTAAAAGTGTTGACAATATAGCAACCCATAAGATGCATACATATTCTTGGAAACCTTATTTTTAACCCTGAAAAAAAAAAAGTTGTCACCACAAGGTTCTGGAAGAAAGATTTCAGCAGTCATTGCCAGCAAAGTCAACACTAAATCAACCCAGGGACATGTTCTTTAAACACATTTGCTGAGGCTAAGGGGCAAATAGTTTATGCTGATTCTGGGTAACTGGCCACAAATATGTGTCAAAGAGGCTTTTTTCCAAGTGTTCAGTATCTTGTTTGGTATAAGCTTCTCCTGTGCTTTAGCCCTCTGTAAATATTTGTGCAATTAATGTATGCTGGCAAATGTCTCAAGAGGAAAGCAGGCTACATTATGCCAAGCAAAATTGTAATTAGCAACACAAAAGAAAAAGAATTTGTCTCTTTCATCTCAGTGCTTAAAAACTGTCAGCACTTAAGGCAGCTGGAAGCTTCAGAAAAGATAATTTGCAAAAGCTGATTTTCCTCAGCGTTTGAGAATGTGTCCTATACCCTAACATATTAAAAAAAAAAAAAAAAACCACACATTCACTTGAGAATTCTGTGTTCCCTTCACTACTTAACATTAATCTAGTTAATTACAAAAGGTGCTGTAGAGAAAAGTTCCTTTAAAAATGTCAACCTCAAAATGTTGTTAAGGGGAGCATTTTGCATTGTGGCACCTATGAGGCACTGGAGGAGAGGGAATACATGAGTGGCCCATCTTGTCTAGAAATGATTGCCTAAGTGATGCAATCGAGGGGAAGAGAAAGAGGTGCGCCTGCTGACACCAGCTGGAGAAGCCAGTGCACCTGGACCCATGCACTGAAAGCTGTCTGCTGATCCACCCCTCCCTCACACTTCGCAGCCTTCCTCACACCAGCCTGTCAACGTGGGTTTGGTGTTTCTGTGCAGCCTCTGGAAGTTTCTGGACAAGAACGCTCCAGTACTGAACTCATTTATGCCCTCAATCCTTTGCTATTCGATCTGGGGATAGGATGGCTAGCTGGGTCTGCGAACAGCCAATGCACTGCTGGCCCCTGGGTGATCTTTTTCGGCTGTTTAATTTGGGCTTTGCTGCCACTCCTGCGGATCTTTTGGTATCAGAATAAAGCATGTTGTCTGAGGACCACCTGCCTCAGAATATCTAGGAGGGTTGGTTAAACATGCAGATTCCTGGTCTCCACCCCAGACCTATTGATTTGCAATGAGGATGCGGTGGGGCATAGTGATTTCCTTCCTAAACAGATCTTCCAGGAATTCTCAGGCCGTCTTCTGCCTGCTAACCTTAATTTCCTCTCCACCACCATCCCTTCAGCCTTTTGGGGAGGCTGGAATGGAAGATGATGAAAATATTTCCTTTGGAACCCCTCTCGGACTCCCCAGGCAGGATGCACCCCCTCTGTATTCCTGGGTAATGTGCACATGACTCTGTTACAGCCACTAAGCCCTGGAGGGATTTGTTCACCTCCTTTGAGATAAGCATCCTTTCTTGGTCATCTTTTTACCCTCATCCTAATATAACATCTGGCATCTAGTAGGACTCTTCGAATGTTTGCTGAATAAAGCAATCGCTGATCTAATCCCTTCACTTCTGGGAGACCTCAGGTTGAAAGCATAGACTGAAGAGCATGACCAAGAAAGAGACCTGGAGGTAGAAAGAGCAAGTGGAGGCATCCAGGAGGGCATCTTCCATTCTTGCCCCTCCATGAGCCTCATGTCATCGTCATCATCATCATTCATCACCATCATCTTTGATATCCACTACTCATCCATTATTTTGTAACTGAGTGGCTTAGCTTCAAATACTGTTTTCAGAACCTTTTTTTTCTTTCCTTTCCCACCTTATGCTCCCATGCCTATGCACATTTATTTACCTAGATTCTTGTTAAGCTCACACCATGCCCACTTATCTTGTCATGTATTTCCTTAGAAGCTTCAGGGGCCGAATCCTGATATGGATGAGGCATCTCTGGAATTCTCTCCCGAGTAGAAGATGACTTCAAGGATGGAGTTCACTTCCAGGGAGACATTAACTGCACGACTGACTGCAATTAATTTGTAACCTGGTTGGGCCCAAGATGGCACTGGCCCCTTTGCCAGTTGGAATAATAATTCAAGATAAGCCATCGGAGTGACACATGCCACCTGGCACCTCCTAGCCCCTCCTACCTCTCTGTATTCCAAGCCTCTATTCTTAAACTGTTGCCCTCTCTCCGGAAATTGAAAAGGTGGCAGTTTTCCGAAAGGATTCTGACCTTTTCCCCTTGCTGGCAATGGATAATAAAATTCTCTCTCTTTTGATCACACCTCGTTCTTGTTATTTTGGCTTCTTTCTATAAGTGGTGAACAGCTAGACCCTCTTTTGGTTACAACTTTGTGCCAGGCATTACACTAAGCACTTCCTACACATTATCTCATTAATCTTCACATTACCATCCTCATATGTAGATGAGGAAACTGAAGGACGGCCTAAGGTTATGTAAGTATTAAATGGTTAAATGACAGAGTTAGGATTAGAACTTGGATCAGACTCAGAGCCTAATTTTTAAACATGAATGGTTAAAAGCACCTCTGCTAAAAAGTTTGATGCTGTACTAATTGAGATCTGCTTTAAATAGCTGAAGTTAGAACTAGCAACGGAGACCAAATCTATCTTACCATTTACACTTTCCTCTTTACTAAATCTTATACTATTTACTTGGGCCGGACCCTTAAAGCTTGAGAAATGCGCAGCCTTGTTTATTTGCAGCCATAACCCCATGTGCCTTCCAAATTTAAATTCTTCGACAGAGTTTGGCTTTAAATGATTACAACAAATTTGTTAGAAAACTGTAGTGCCATAAATATTCATAGTGCCATAAAAACCAAAACTTACCCCAAAGCAAACTCGTCGTATTTGACTTTTGTGTTTTCTGATGTTTGTTGCGTACTTTTAGAGAGCCGTTCCTGCATGAACCTACAAGCTAATGGAGTTTCCGCGTCCACATCAGTACTGTGGTAGTGGCTGGGCTTTCTACATATGCCCTTGGTGTGTTTGTGTTAATGATTTATGAATCAAAAAGAATTATTTGCCACCTGATCCAAAATAAAGCCCTGAGGTCTAACAAAAAGGTGACCTATGGCCTGAGGGCACACTGGCTCTAGTGTCCACTGGGCTCTAGGGACAGGACGGGTGGAAAAGACAAGCTCTGAAGCCTCAATGCTCAGCAGTTCTGCCACCAACAAAAACATGCAAGAAATGGCTCCTTTAATCCCATTATGTTTATGAAAACATTTTAAAGGCTGCAATTCACATTCACAGACACTTTGAGATCATATAATCCTTTTATGCAGCAAAGGCTTATTTAACAGGGAGATGGGTAAAGAAAGTAAAAAGTGTACTATATACTTTAAGGGTATCGTGGAGTTTTAAAAGAGATTACGAGAGCTTGAAAATCTGTCTTCCATGAAAGCTCCAAAATATTGTTTTATTAATTCTTTGTAGGCATGTACTATCACCTCCATGTTCGGTGCAGAGGGGAGACCAAAATATATATATATACACACACACATACATGTGGTCCTTGCCCTCAAAATAGAGCTTCCTAAACTGTAAAGTACACATGGACCACTTGGGAATCTGGTTAAAATGCAGATTCACGTTGAGTAGGTCTGGGGCGGGGTTGAGAGTCTGCATTTCTGACAAGCTCCCAGGGGATGCTGATGTGGCCAGTCCAGGCACTCGCTCAGTGTTGCAAGACACGAAAACATTTACAAGGCACACAGTGTAAAGTAGCTTTCTGATCTGCATGTCTTCGAAGAACTCTTCAGGATACCTAGGCTGCTGCTATTTGTCCAGTGGCTAATTAACACAGAAGAATTGTTGCCATAAACTGATGACCAACACAGCTTCTTACCTGGCCAGATGTTTTCCGGAAAAGGGCCTGAAAGAGGAAAAGCTGGCAAAAATGCTGTGCTTCCCGGAAGTCAAAGGCAATCAATCCTTGCTCACCAGAGTAGCTGGTAATGAAAGATTTCAGGTGACTTCAGATTTGCACGACTCGGCAAAATAAGAGATTTGTCAGCCAGTGTCTAGGGCATTTTGGTGGATGTCGTTTTCTTTCTCACAGAGAGGCCTTGGTTCCCTCGAGGTTTTAAATCATGTAAATTCAGTGACCGCAGGACTTTCAGACCGATTTGTAGCAATTCATAAACACATTGGGCTGATGACAGCTTGTGGGAATTTGCTCAGACAAAAAGGCCAGGGCAGAGCCCAAAGCTGTCTGTGAATGTGTTAATAGTTAAAACATTTAAAAAATATATTTATTTTTTCCTTTTTTTCCTGAGATGGAGTCTTGCTCTGTTGCTGGAGTACAGTGACAAGATCTCAGCTCACTGCAAACTCCGCCTCCCAGGTTCAAGTTATTCTTCTGCCTCAGCCTCTGGAGTAACTGGGACTACAGGTGTCCACCACTGTGCCTGGCTAATTTTTGTATTTTTAGTAGAGATGGGGTTTGACCATGTTGGCTAGGCGGGTCTCAAACTCCTGACCTCAAGTGGTCTGCCCGCCTCAGCCTCCCAAGAGCTAGGATTACAGGCATGAGCCACCGTGCCTGACCCGATAACTAAAAACTTAAATAACCTAATGGCACCTTGAGGAAAATGAAAATCCAAACAGAAATCCAGCTTTGAGCTCATAAAGCCAGTGGGAATGCTGTAGTCTGCACTGTCTTCCCATAGGACAAGGGCAGCGCCCTGTCTGATGCTCCTGCGAGGAGGAACTGGGGTTCTGAACAACGATGAGAATTGGGATTGTATATTCATCAGGACTGAGCTCTCCTTTAGGGTAACTTGTCATCAGAATTTTGGAATATAAAAAGTCTGGAAAGTTTAGAATGAAGGTGGTATGACTGAACACATTTCCAAGTTGAACTCAGATTTCTGATCTCAATAAATAAGTGTCTGCCCATGGAAGTATTCAAGGACTAAGACTTTATTAAAAGTCTAAGGGATGAAAGGTAATATTCATTATCTGTAAGCTATAACTTCCCAGAAAATTCAGGAAAAATTAATCCTGATACTTGGGAGCATTTCTTTCCCTTTAATGAAGGTTACAAGGCAAATAACTAGATTGTATGGTGTTACTTCAAATTGCAATGCGCTTAGGCCCTTTGATTTCTGTGATAGAGACCTTTATTAGATAGCTTATTTTCCAAAGAACAGCCTGAGAATTCTGGGAATAGCAGTGTGGATGCTTGTTATGATCTCCAATTTTGAACATTTGGAATATTTTAGATGGCAGGAAACCAGGGACAAGTCTAATAAATGCACCCAAAATTAGTTTTCTTATTTGAAAGAAGATACTTTTATGTTATCTGATTTTACTGCCAAAATTAATAAATGGCAGCCCATCACAAACATCTTTCTAAGTTGATTAACCCTTTATGTGAAGAGTCCTGGCTTCCCAAGTAATTACTTACTTCTTAGTGTACTAACTTCAAAAACATTATATTATGTATTGAGGTCAAGTCAATAGGGTCAATTCTTCTTCATCTTTTTTTTTTTTTTTT
>NW_012108697.1:1957804-1958676 GCF_000951045.1 Mandrillus leucophaeus
TAGTAGAGATGGGGTTTCGCCATGTTAGCCAGGATGGTCTCAATCTCCTGACTTTGTGATCCACCTGTCTTGGCCTCCCAAAGTGCTGGGATAACAGGCGTGAGCCACAGCGCCCGGCCCAGCAGCTCCTTTTTAACATAGCTATTCTCATCTGCCTCCTTGCTCAGAGCACCTACAACTCTACCACTGGGTTTGTTTACACAGACATAGCCCCCATTACACCTCCTCCCTCTCAGGAGCAGAAAGACCAAATTATTTTCTATCTTATGCCATCCTTAAAAACTTGTGAAGTTATCGCTCTCACAAAATCCCATCTGTAGATCCTGCCAGAGCTGGTTTTCCAAACACATCAACCTATGTACTGTAACCAGTACCCTGGTGCCAAATACTTGACACAACTACTATTACAGCTGGGAAAATTCTAACTTAGTGCTGGTTTGTACCCAAAACAAAGGAACGACTTTCATTGAACAGACTCAGTCAAATGTGGTGCTCAGTAAATAGTGAGGAGGCATGCCCATTGCTGGCATTTTCTGGAACCTGTGTACAGGCTGCAGTGTGAAGGAACCTTGGCTGAGCCACAGCTCTACTGTGCACTGAAATCTCTACCTGACCTTAGGCGTATCACTTAGGTTCATCCAAACTAAAAATTATTTTATTTTATCTGTAAAATCAGGACAGGAATAACACTTCCCCTAAATACTTATGGTATTATTGTATATGAGAAAAAATACATGCAAGACACTCTATATTGTAAAGTACTATAGAAATGTGTGTCCTTATAATTTCCAACACTACTAATAATAAATGAATAAATCATTTATGAATCATTCATTTATGAATGAATAAATCATTCATTTATTTATGAATGA
>NW_012108697.1:1960162-1963443 GCF_000951045.1 Mandrillus leucophaeus
GAGACAGAGTCTCACTCTGTCGCCTAGGCTGGAGTGCAGTGGCTCGACCTTGGCTCACTGCAACCTCCATTTCCTGGGTTCAAGCGATTATCCTGCCTCAGCCTCCTGAGTAGCTGGGACTACATACAGGTGCCCACCACCATTCCCAGCTAATTTTTTTGTATTTTTAGTAGAAGTGGGGTTTCATCATGTGGGCCAGGCTGGTCTCGAACTCCTGACCTCAAATGATCCACCCACCTCGGCCTCCTAAAGTGCTGGGATTACAGGCGTGAGCCACTGCGTCCAGCCAATAGGGTCAATTCTTATCTTGTTTTCTCATTTCTCCATTGTCATAAATGACTTCAAAAGGAAAGCAAACCGGACAGGTTAGGAATTAAGCAACCACATTTTTAATCAATACATATGAACATTTGTTTGTTAACCAGTTACTATTAGGCAGAAAAAAACAGTCATTTATCAAGATTTCAAAAGATAACACCACCTTGAAAATAAAGTGCCAAAAATCTTTGCCATAAATTCTTCCTCACTTATAGAACTAAAATTAACAAATATTTACTCAAAATAAGGCTTGGAATTATCTAAAAAGTTCCAGATATATTTTAAAGCTATAACAGATTTTGCACATAAAGCCAAAACAGATTGTTTTACACATACACAGATTATCTGACAACCCAATGAATAAATGATTGAATGGATGAATTGTTGAGCATTAGTGATTACTTATGTTCACATTATGGGCCAGGCTTACATCCATTTCTTGTTCTTCTCCTGCCTCACTGTCCCTTGCTCTTCCAAGGCCCTTGGTAAGGTGGCTTCCAGGCAGGCCTGGGTGGTAAGGTGCTGGTTGAAGATGTGAGGGCAGGAGAGGTGAGACCAAGGTATTCTCTGTATCTGACTCAGTTCAATCCATCTCAGGCAGTGGCTTTGTCCTTGTCATGGCTCTACTTTCCACAATCCATTAGTGGTTCTACCTCCCACTAGGCAGCCCCCACCATGGTTCCAGCTCCTCTGGATGATCCTACTACTAGACTCAGGAAACCAAACCTCTTCCCATTATTGTCACAGTCCTGGGTGTGTTAACAGCTTCTTGCTATTTGGCTTCTCTTTTATCATCTATGTAAGTCAATTTCCTGTATTAAATTCCCTCTGTTGAAACACCTAGAATGGTTTCTGTTTTCCAGACGGGATCCTGATGGATACATATCAGAATCATTTAGCTTTTTCTCCTCTTATCTGGAAATTTTTGCATGAAAATCTGCCCTAAGCCAGTGAAAAATCATTCAAATCACACTCAATACCCACATTCTGCAATAAAGGTCAGTAAATACCCCCTTGGCTGTGTTTTGTCAAATACTGGGATTCTCTTTGCCAAGTGCAAACATGACTCTGCCTACCACTGTTACCACCAATTACAGAGGACACAGCCACAAGCTTTCTCCAGAGGTCACTTTTGTTGCATGTATTAAGTCTAATAGGTAAAAGACATACAAAGAGAAAATTAATCTTAAGAGAAAGTTACACAGTTACCAAATGAATAACATTATTTAAAAAGTCTCTGAAAATTCAGAGAACAAAAGACAGCACCAGAAAGTTTCTTCCCTGTTGAATCAATACATTTTCCCGAAATGAAAATTCTGGAGAATTTCTGAATACTTCAAGAGCATCAAAAAAAAAAAAAAATTCTGATTCATTAATGAGTGATCCATTGCTTCTCAGCTAGAATGCACCCCTGATACGGCTAATGATTGAAGTAGAGTTCCTTGGTGAGCATAGAGACCACACAGGGGATCTGCTTCTTCTCATGGAAGCGTGGGTCATCAGACTGAGACTCAAAGTGCCTGGCGACTCTGTCATTCACCCTGGTGAGGATCTGCATGATCTCCAGGTCTTTCCCGTGCTCCTCCAGGATGGAGCAGAGGGCTTGCACAAACCAGGAGCCTCTTCCTGGGCTCCTCCACGAGTAATAGCCTTCAACAGGAAAGAAAGGAGATAATCAAATCAGCTAATTCTGACAGCTGCTCCACTCACCAATGAGACTGACTCTATGGGGCTTTTACACCTGCTTTTCAGAAATGATTTCACTCTGCTCTGCACACAAGTCATTAATGAGAATTATGCTGGTGTGCTCAGAGAGCAAACATCTGAGATTTAGAGGGTTGGCATGAAGATGCTAGAAAATGCTTTGGGTATTTCAGTATGGAAATCCTATGACAGACAACATCACTAAGGGCCAGCCTTGGTGGATGGAGCCAGGGTACTCTCCTGTGTTAGCCTGATGGAGGTACCCACCTGATATATATCAGATACGTGGGTGTGAAACAGATCTGCACATGCAGACTTCCAAAGGAAATGCTAGAGGTCTATTCCATAACTCTGGAACTCCTCACTACCCTTTGGGGGTCAGTGCTACTTTCGAATCCAAATCTACTAGAGAAGGAATTTGCATGGAACCTTGAAGAATTCTGAGATGTGTTCCTGCTGCTGAGGTACATGGGAGTAGAGTTGGACCTTGCTGAAGAAATCTAGAGGCATGAGGAAGCTGAATACCCAACTGTCTGAGGGGCAGGGCCAGGAGAGCCTGATGCCCTGGGAGGACAAATCTCATCCTATAACTCCCTAACCTAAAACAGTTTGCTTGCACCACTTTATCTGGGTCAAGTTCAGGCTGCTTGACACAGCACACAGGACCCGCCATGACAGGGCCACTTGCCTACCTGTCCTGGTTTGATCCTGGCCATGCCCTGTCACATCCAATGCTATGGACTGAACTATGTCTTCCCAAAATTCATTTATCGAAGCTGCACCCCATAATGTGACTGTGTTTAGAGGCAGGGTCTTTATGGAGGTAATTAAGGTCCAATGAGGTCACTAGGGTAGGGCTCTGATCCAAGGGGATTGGTGTCCTTATAAGAAGAGACACGAGAGACCTCACTCATTCTTGCTCTCAATCTCTGCCATATGAGGCTATAGCAAGAAGGTGACCATTTATGAGCTAGAAAGGGAGCCCTCACCAGAAAGTGACTTAGCCGACACCTTGATCTAGGACTTCCCAGCCTCCCTAACTTAGAGAAATAAATGTCTGTTGTTTAAGCCACCTTGTCTAAGGTATTTTGCTATAGCAGCCCAAGAAGACTGATATACCCTGCGATCCAGCCCCGAGTTTACCAAATGCACTGGGCTATCCGGCCCCTCAGTACTCCGTCGAGAAGCCCTTCTCTTACCCATGTCGTTTGAAATTTTAGGCTCAGTTACAGCAGCTTTTTTTTTTTTTTTTTTTTTTT